>NC_138202.1:1833985-1977832 GCF_964194415.1 Vipera berus
CACACGGCTTCCCAAGCGCCCCTTGAAGACTTACGGAGCGGCTTGCAGGACGAGGAAAACCATGGCTAATTGTCGCACACAAAAAAGCACCGGGACGAAGACCACTGCATCCTACGCAATGCCAATGAAAGCCCCCCCTGCCCGCTTGGGGCAGCTTCCCACTAACCCAACAAGCCAGGCCCTGCTCCTTTGCCCCCAGGACCCCTTCTCTCCTTCCGGAAGGGGGTCTTCCAACACAGGAGGTAGTTTGTGGGTCCCCAAACTTTTGAACGCCGCTGCGAGCCACCTCCTGCTGAAAAGCCACATCCAGAAACGAAGCCCCCACCCCTAAGGCTTTGGGCAACCCCATAGGGCAGAATAAAGGGCACCTTGCGTGGAAGTCTATGCAGACTCTCCGTCATCCAAAGGGGCTTTTTCGAGGGGCAACTGGACCTCCTTGTTTTTCTTCGAAGACGTTTCGCTTCTCATCCCAGAAGCTTCTTCAGCTTCTGAATGGTGGGAAATGGAAGGATTTATACTCCTTGCAGACAGCTGGTCGTTTGCCTTCTTTCTGAGAGTCGTTGAGGCCACTTGGAGGTTTGTCTGTGTCCTCGGGGTCACCTGAGGGGTGCAAATGGCTGTCGAGCCGCCTTGGAACTGCTGAAAGGACTGTGTTGTTCCAAGGAGGCTCCACCCCCATTTGCCCCGCTCAGGTGACCCCGAGGGCACAGACAAACCTCCAAGTGGCCTCAACGACTCTCAGAAAGAAGGCAAATGACCAGTTTTTCTGCAAGGAATATAAATCCTTCCATTTCTCCACTATCCAGTCAGAGCTGAAGAAGCTTCTGGGATGAGAAGCGAAACGTCTTCAAGGAAAAACAAGGAGGTCCAGTCGCCTCTCGCAAAAGCACCTTCCAAGGTGTCCGAGAGCAGCGTTTCTGAGTCGCAAATTGTGTTAAAAGGCAGCTCAGTCCCTTTGAAGGCGGTGGGTGACTTGGAGATGGGGCAGAAAGCAGACAGCTGCGCCTGCTCCTCGCCACCCCCAAAGCCCACCCTTGGCCTGCCTTCAGAGCTCCTGCAGCCCTAAGGAAAAAGGCCGACAGCCAGAGTCAACCTTGGGGCTCCCGGTGTGGGAGGTTGTGTGAACACAGACGCGGCCCCTCCTTCCACACAAGAGACTTGACGAGCGCACTTAGGCCAGGAAGAAACCAAAGAGCCAGCAGGAGCCAGCCTGTTTTTTAGTTAGCAAAGTTAACGTTTAATTTGTTAACGTTTAATGACTGCAGACAACCCCTCCAAAATTGCTGCTCAATCGAGGGGTCCTTGAGCTGGGGGGGGCGGTCTTCTGGCAGACGTCACATGACCCAACTAGGTCACATCATCAGGGCTAGAAGGGCGGGGAGGAGGAGGAGAAGGAGGAGGAGGAGGAGGAGGAGGAGGAGGAGGAGGAGGAGGAGGAGGAGGAGAAGGAGGAGGAGAACCGTAGGGTCCTTGGTGCTCTCTGAGCTTGGTGGTTTTCTTGGAACATCTCATGACCCAACTAGGTCACATCATCAGGGCTAGAAAGGGGTTTGCATTGATGAGGCTACCTAGTTGGGTCCTGAAACGTCTGCAAGGAAACCACCCAGCTCAGGGCGCACCAGGGACACACACACCCCGTGTCAGCCGGGAGCTACAGATATTCTCCTTTATTTGGAGCTGCTAAACTGAAGTCACAGGGCCGCTACACCCAAAACTCGGTCGCCAACCAAGCAGCAGATTGAAAAGCAACCAGTTGCCATAGAGCAGGGGTAGGCAACCTCGGCTCTTTTATGACTCATGGACTTCAACTCCCAGAATCCCTGAGCCAGCTATGCTATGCTATGCATAGCTATGCTATGCTATGCTGGCTCAGGAATTCTGGGAGTTGAAGTCCACGAGTCATGAGGGGGCCATAGTTCCCCCATGCTGGCTCAGGAATTCTGGGAGTTGAAGTCCAGGAGTCATAAAAGAGCCGAGGTTGCCTACCCCTGCCATAGAGCAACTGGTAAGACCGTACGCCTGAGAGTAAGCTGAACCAGCTCAAAGGGGACACTGAGGCGGTGGTGGGAGGGGGGGCTCCCCTTCGAAGACTGGGGCTGAGACCCCCTCCCCTTTGCACTGACCCAAAACCTAAAAGAGAAGAGCAGCAAGGAGGGAGGGAAGGAGGAGCTGGGTTCGAACCCCGGGCTTTGGGCAAGCCAGGAAAACCTCTCCAGGTGGGGACCCCCCCACACTCTCTTCCTTTTCCCAGAGGAGGGGCCGGGGGGGGGGGTTTCCTGCCCCTTACCCAGCAAAGATGGCGCCGATGTCGGCCAGGAACCACTCCATCGAGTTGAAGCCCAGGATGCAAACGCTGTTGAACCGCGCCAAGCCCAGCTGTGGGAGGAGGGCAGAGAGGTCAGCCGGACCCCCTCCTGGGGGGGGCTTCCCCTCACCACCGCTGAGCCCCCCCCAAGCCCCAAAGCCGGCCACCTTTGGTGCCACGCTGCAGCCGCCCTCCCTCCCTCCCTCGCAGGGCTGTTGTGCACTGAAAGCGGCGCAGTGCGGAAACCTCCCCCCCCCAATCACCGCAGACCTTGAGGAAGCTCTTGGCGGCCTTGCGGCACTCGCCGTAGTACTGCCGGAAAGTCAGCTTGGACCAGCGGCCCTTCTTCTTCCAAGCCAGCGCCGGGAAGTCGCCGTATTTCTCCACCGAGGCCAGGAAGAGTTCGTGGACGGTGATGGGGTGCTGGGCGCCGATGCCGCTCTCGTCCAGCCGCAGCTTGACCTCTCCGTCGCGCTTGGTGGTCCACAGGCCCCCAGCCCCAGGGGCCGGCCCTGCAGGGGGACCGGAAGGAGGGCCTGTCCTGCTCTGTGACGGCTTCCAGAGCGGTTCCTCCCCACCCCGTGACGGGCCAGTCCTCGCTCAGCAACGGAGCCCCGAATGTAAGGAGCTAAGCGGATTTCGCCCCGTTTTTACCACCTCTCTGGCCACGGTCGTTAAGCGAATCGCTACAGTTGCTAAATTAGTGAGACGGTTGTTAAGCGAATCGGGTTGCGTGTCAGGAGGGCGCAGGAGGGGAATCACGTGAAACACACACCCCCCGGCATGCTGCGACCATCGTAAATAGGAGTCAGTTGCCAAGCGTCTGGATTTTGACGACGTGACCACGGTGGGTGGGTGGGGGGTGGGATTGCTGCCACGGTCGTTAAGTGTGGAAAAACGCTTGTAACTCTTTTTTTTTTTAACTCCTGTTGTAACTTCGGTCAGTAAACGAAGCGTTGTTAAGTCGAGGACTACCCGTACGTTCCATGTTCTAATTTCCCAACCTCCTGCTGCCTTCCTGGGGAGGGAGCCTGGAGGGGACCTTCCAGCTAGAAAGACCATCTGCTGTGCCGAGCGACGGCCCTTCCCCTCAAAACGGAAGGGCAAGGCGCCAGTCCTCATGGTGCAGAAGGAAGGAGCGCTTGCAGCAGGAACCCGGAAGGCAGCTTTGCTCCATCACAAAAGTAAGTCTTGGGGTGACTGAAGGCGGCCCGGCCTCAATTCCCCACAGCCCCCCCCCAAGTCGGCAGGGTACCCTCGGTCTACTAAATTAAGTAGGGGGGGCCTCAATCCCAGCCCGACAGCTTCTCTCCCTTCTTCCCAAGTGTTTCGTCCCCTTTACAAGCGGTCCTCGACTTACAACAGCTTGTTTAGTGACCCTTCAGTTACAACGGCAGCGGAAAAAAAGCGATTCATGACCGTTTTTCACACTTAACCACCGTTGCGGCATTCCCCTCCCCCCCACGTGATCAAAAGTGAGACACTTGGCAATTGGCTCCTGTTTATGACGGTCACAAGAGTCCCGGCATCGGGCGACCCCCTTTCCCCCCCCCCGACCTTCTGCAAAGCGAAATCAGTGGGGGAGCCAGGTTCACACGGCCACCGTGTTACAAACTGCACAACTGCCGTGTTCGCTCGACGAAGGGGGTGAGAAAAGTCGCAGAATGGGAAGAAAGCTCACTTAGCAAATGTCTCGCTTAGCGACAAAAATTCCCGGCTCCATTGTGGCCGCGCGTCGAGGACTGCCTGTGCTTACTGTGAGTAAAGGTGGCTAAGGCTGAGGCGCACTGTGCTAAACCGTGCCTGCCGGGCACGCCTGGATCTCCTGGTGGTCTCCTTTCCCCCCATTTTCCTACCTTGGCCTTTCGACATCTCGGCTTCCGGCTCCTTGACAGGCTGCGGTTTCTTAGGGCTGCAGAGAGAGAAAGTCAGGAACAAAAAGAAATTTGGATTTTTCCCTGTGTCCCCGGGATGAGTCCGTCCCGAGTTCCCAGCTTAATTTGCCCCCTCCCAAATGACAAGAATCCCCCCACTCTTCAGGGCGCCGTGTCTCCAAACTGGGATAAAGGCTTCTCCGGATGGCTAGCTCAGGATCCAGCCTCGCCTGGTCCACCTGCAAGCCGCCAGGGCTGGGGCAGGGCTATTTGGAGGGGGGGGATGCAGAGGGGCACCCCCAAAAGTGGGAACGATGAATCAGTGGACAGTTCTCCTCCAGAGGTTGTGGGTGCTTCCTCACTGGACATTTTTAATAAGAGACTGGACAACCATTTGTCTGGAATGGGATAAGGTTTCGTGCCTGGGCAGGGGGGCTGGACTAGAAGACCTCCAATGGTCCCTTCCAACACTGTCATTCTGCTAATGCAGGGCTTTTCCACCAGTGGTACGGGTACCACCTGTGGTACATCGGCACCTGGCAGGCGGTACGCGACCATCCTAGAAAAGTGGTAGCGGGGGAGGGGAATGACCTGAACCGGTGTCAGCACCGCACAAGCCTGAGCGAGAGGCGGCTGGAGCTGCAGGGCTGTCGGGGCTCAGCGGAAGCGCCAGGATCAGCGCCAGGATCCAGCTGGAGCTCAGTACCGATCCTGGTGCTTCTGCTGAGCCCTGAAGAAGCGCCGATCAGCTGGAACGTTGCGACATCTCCAGGGTCTTGTGATTTACATTCAGATGCTTGGCAACTGATTCATATTTATGACGGTCACAGTGTCCCAGGGTCATGTGAAGTGACCAAAACCTGCTGCAACCACACAGCAGAGGGGGGGGGAAATAAAAACTGAACACCCCCCCTCACCCCACCCCTGCTGCCAATCCTCAACAGAAATGCTCACAACAATGAAAACCTCGGACAGGAGGAAGAGCGCTGCCGGGCGGGCAGGCAGATGTCTTGCTTGGCTGTGGCTTGGGGTGGGGCGCTTTTTTCAGTGCCATTGTAACTTCGAACAGTCAGTAAGCGAACTGTTGTAAGTCGAGGACTATCTGTACTTCCCCCCCTTCCCTGTTTTTTTTTTTTTTTTGGTCATCAAGTTTTTGACCCCTTGCTAGGCGACTGGTGGTCCTCGGATGCTGCCCTATCCTAAAAGGGGTAGGATGGGTGAGAAGGTTGAAAAGCCCTGGGCTAATAATGGATCAGTGGAGGCGCTTGCCTCCAGAGCTTGTGGGTGCTCCATCCCTGGAGGCTTCTCAAGAAGAGACTGGACAGCCACTTGTCTGGACTTGGAAGAGGGTCTCCAGCTTGAGGAGGGGGTCGGACTAGATGGCCTCTGAGGTCCCTTCCAACTTTGTCATTCCATTAGGACCGTCTCTCAACTGTCCGACTTGGAGCGGAGACTCTGGAATGGCGCCTCTGGGTCTGGGGGGGGTGTCCTGACCCAGACGCCAGGGGAGAACTCTGCCCCCCCCCCGAGGCAAGCCACTGTCCCCTTGCCCCCAGCCTCAGGGGAGGAATGACACCCCTCCACACACACACACACACACACACACACACAAAAGCCCCACTTTCTGCCCTCTCTGGACTGGAGAGTGGCAGTCCGCCTTCTCCCTCCGCCACGCAAACACAATCCCCCAGGGACACACCTGGCACCTGCTCAGATATTCCTCTCCCGCCGCAGGTCGCCCAATGGGGTCCCCCTTGTTATGGCGCATCTCTTGGCGTTGGCCTTGGTGGGGGCTGCGAGGAGGGGTCTTCCGGAGAGACCCCCGGCCCCCCAAAGGGCACCCGCTCCCCGCCCCCAGGCAGGAGGCTGCCCCTTGCAGCGAGTGGCTGCTGCCGCTTCTGCCCAGCCCGGGGTTCCAGAAGGGCCGCTTGTGACCTCACCCGCCGCGCCAGGGCCAGGGGTTCTGCCCGTGCCAGGGAGAGGGTGGGCGTGGGTTGCCCTGGGCGACAGCAGGCCAAGCCGGCACGCAGGGAGCGGCTCCGCTTCTGCCGTGGGCAAGGGATCCCGAACCCACTTCTTCAATGCGGCATTCACGGCTTCTTCAAGGCTCCCGGGTACGAGTTCCCCCACTGAAATCATGCCACTTCGGAGCCCATTCAGACCAGGCCTTCCTCCCTCCCTTTCACCTCCTTCCTTTTCTCCTTTTCCCTTCCTTCTTCGCTCCCTCCCTCCCATCTCCCTCCTTCCTCTTCCTCCCCCCCTCCCCTTCCTTCTTCCCGTCCATCCTCCCCCCCCCCTTGTCTCTTCTTGAAATCTAATTGCACAGACGGGCCCAATCCACGTTGAATTTGCTTTACATCCCGTCTTTCAGCTCTGCCCTGGTTAATCGGGGGCGCCCCTCCTCGCCGCAAACCCAGCTAGCGAAAAACCGGGGTTCCGCAAACGGTTCGTTATTATCATTCCGGGATTCCCCCCGATTCTGTGACACCTAGCGCGATCTGGGCACGAGTTCCTGTCAACAAAGCACACGGAAAGCCCTTTGCAAGGATCTCCTGGGACAGAAGCCAAAGGAAAGGAAGGAATCTGGAGAAGTTTCTCCGGAAAAATACTCTGTGCCTTTTCGGTTAAAAGCGGGGGGGGGGGGGACAGCTTCAGCTGAGCTGAAGATGAAGAGAAACTCCGAGGCAGGAAGCCGAAAGAGCAAGGAGTTTGTAGGAAGGAGAAAGGGAGTGAGGTGCAACCCATAATAGCAGCTGGAAGGAAGGGACTTTCCGGCCGACCAGGATAGAAAAAAGAACTAAAGCAAGAAGCAAGACTTGTTTCCCAGGCCAGGAGTATTGCTCCTCTTCCAACCCAGAGTAGTGGCTTTCAGGTGACAATTAGGAAAATTCAATTCAGAATAGATCTGGAAAGGGACCTTGGAGGTCTTCCAGTCCAGCCCCCTTGCTCAAGCAGGAGAGCCTACACCGTCTCAGACAAGTGACTGTCCGGTCTCTTCTTCAAAACCTCCAGGGATGGAGCGCCCACAACTTCTGGTGGCCAGCTGTTCCACTGGTTAATCATCCTCGCTGTTAGGAACTTTCTCCTTAGTTCCAGGTTGCTTCTCTCCTTGACTAGTTTCCATCCGTTGCTTCTTCTCCTGCCCTCTGGTGGTTTGGAGAGTAGGTTGACCCCCCCCTCTTCTTGGTGGCAGCCCCTCAAATACTGGAATACTGCTATAAATGTCCCCCCCCCCACTCCCAGTCCGTCTTTGCTCTAGACTGGCCAAACTCAAGTCCTGCAGCCGTTCTTCGTATGTTTTAAGTCTCCAGGCCTTGGATCACCCTAGTTCAGGGGTAGGCAACCTCGGCTCTTTTATGACTCATGGACTTCAACTTCCAGAATTCCTGAGGCAGCGTAGCTGCCTCAGGAATTCTGGGAGTTGGAGTCCATGAGTCATAAAAGAGCCGAGGTTGCCTACCCCTGCCCTAGTTGCTTTTCTCTGCGCTTTTTCCAAAGTCTCCACATCTTTTTTTGTAATGTGGTGAAGAGAACCGGATGCAGGAACAGGGCTTAATCTGGGCTTCTGGTCCAGAGGTTTAACTCCACCCTCCCTAGCTTGGTCAGGCATAATCCCAACAGCCAAGCGTTTTATTTGCCCAGTGGTTCCGCACGGATCTTGAGAGATCTGAACAGAAAGGCCAGCAAATGGCTCCTCGCTTGGCCTGTTCCCCCAGAGAGACGGGCTTGAAAACCTCCAGCGTAGGACAGAGAAAGGAAATGAGCCAACGTGGCTTAAAGGAGACACTTCTCCGAGTCTTTGGGTTCCGGCTGGGACGCCAAAGGGGCACAAACTGAGGTAGGGAGGGATGCCCGACACCCACCCCCCTCCCCTTCTGAAAGAACCGCTGGGTCTTCTCTAGCCAAGCACCATGGGTCTCGCCAGCCGGCTTTGAAAGTTGGCTTGACCCCGGCACGGAGCAGGCATTTGCGAAATAAGACAGGGCTCGGCAAAAGCCTGGGGGTGTGCCAGGTGGTCTCCAAGCCCCTTTCCCCACGTAAGCCACGGAGGCTAACTGGCTCCCACGGATAGCTGCAGATCCGTCTCCCTACGTCTCGCCGGTTCCTCCTCGCCGAGGCACCGCCCTGCAATTCACAAGCCGCAAATGCTGGGTTGCCACAGGATTTTCACTGGAGGCCGTTACCCCAAATGACAGGGCTGGCCACCTCGGCTGCCGCGCCCCAGCCTTTGTTAGAAAACCCTAACCGTTCAGAAGCTTTCTTCTGAAAAGCCACAAACCACAGACATGTCCAGCGGAGCCAGCTGGAACACGTGGAGCTGTGGCGTAACTGTGCCCAAATCCTGCCCTTGCTTTCCCACGACTCTGCCACCCGGGCCCACCTCCTTGGCAAAGCACCCTTGCCTGCAGCGTAAACAGGGAGGGGGAAGGACGGAGGGAGAACAGCCAGCATTGAACCTCTCTTGTCTTGTAGGGGGCAGCCTCCCACATCGGTGAGACCCCTTGTTTTGAGCAGGTGGAGCAAAAGCAGAAAGTCACACACACACACACACACACACACACACACACACACACACACACACACACACACCAATACCCAGCATTTCTGCCAAGGCAGTTTAGTCTGTAGAAAGACCCATTCCTCCCCCCCCACCCCCCCAATGGAGAAAGGTACCTATGGGGAAAGAAGGGGCAGCTGGCATGGGGGTGCACAAAATTGCCCAACCTGGAAAAAGCCCCCCCCCTTTCCAAAGGTGCTTTTTTCATGAGGCAACTAGACTTTGTTTTGCTTTGAAGATGTTTCCCTTCTCATCCAAGAAGCTTCTTCTGCTTTGACTGGATGGTGGGGAACGGAAGGATTTATACTCCTTGCAGAGAGCTGGTCATTTGCCTCCTTTTGGAGAGTCGTTGAGGCCACTTGGAGCGGAGGAGGGGGAGGGAATATGACATCTTCTATCTCCAGTCCACAAAAGAGTCCCTTCAGCAGTTCCAAGGAGGCTCCACACCCATTTGCACCCCTCAGGTGACCTTCAGGACACAGACAAACCTCCAGGTGGCCTCAACGATGCAAATGACCGGCTGTCTGCAAGGAGTATAAATCCTCCCCTTCCCCACCATCCAGTCAGAGCTGAAGAAGCTTCCGGGATGAGAAGCAAAATGTCTTCAAAGGAAAAACATAGAAGTCCAATTGCGTCCTGAAAAAAAGGCCCCTTTGGGACAAGCTTGACCTGGATGACTGAGAATCTCCATAGACATTTAGCCCTCCCCCTTTGCTGGCTGGCATAAAGGGAGGTGTCTCACGTCCAACTGGACTTTTTCTGCACCCCACCTGCCTGCCAAGCTGAGGGGAGGCACTAAATGATACCTGTTGGCTATTCTTCAGCTGGTATCAGCGTCAGCGTTTCCAAGGTTACACCAGGACCCTCGTTGCTCCCACAGAGATGGGCTGTTAAGGCCTCCCCGTGCTACCCCACCCCAAGCTCCCAAAGTCCACACTCGAGCACCGGGATCCCCAAATCCAGCCCTACGGAGGATCCTCGTTACAGATAATAGACCTCGCCCGAGGACAATTGAGCTGAAACTTCCCATTGCTAAGCGAGACAGCCGTGTGAATTCTGCTCCATTTTGAAATCCTTTGAAATCCGTATGCCAAAGAGCGAGGAGCGGACGCCAGAGATATTTCACTAAAGGTGGGACAGATCTGGGGCAACCAAAATGGGTTAGAGATGCAAAAGATGATTTATTTATGATTTATTCCCTTCCGGCACTGATCGGGTTACGTAGTTGGGCAATGAGAGGCAGGCAATCAATCAGCCAAGCAGAGAGTTTAAGTTTAAGTTTATTATATTTGTATACCGCCCTTCTTCCGAAGGACTCAGGGCGGTGAACAGGGCATATATAAAAATACACCCAGGACTCAAAGCAAAGGACAGATAAGCGGGGATTAATCCCAGACAAACAGATAAGCAATAGCAAAACCAAGGGACTGCCAAGAGGGAAAAGAAAAACAAACAAACCACTGTTCCCACCAACACCGACAGGGTAACCTGCCAGTATACAAAGGGACAGCCAACCCCACAACTCCCTTCCGGCACTCATGACGTTCCCTAGTTGGGTCGTGAAACGTCTGAACGTCAACCAGCCCAGCTCAGAGAGCCCCGAGGACCCCACAGTCCTCTTTCTTCCTCTTTTCCCTCCCTTCTCTTCTTCCTCCCTCCCCCTCCTCTTCCTCCTCTCTGCAAACCCCACTCCCTTGTAGCACTGATGATGTTCCTTAGTTGGGTCATGAAACGTCTGGAAGAAAAGAGAGCGCCAAGGACTCTACAGCCTTCTTCCTCCTCCTCCTCCTCCTCCTCCTCCTCCTCCTCCTCTTCTCCGCAAGCCCCACTCCCTTCTTGCACTAATGACTACCTGTACAGGTAGTCCCCTAATTATGACCAAAATTGAGCCCAACGTTTCTATTACCGAGCAAGAGTTTTGCCCCATTTCACCAACTTTCTTCCCGCGGTTGTTAAATGAATCGCTGCCATTGTCAGGGTTGTTAAGCGAATCTGGGGTTTTTTTTCCCCACGGACGTGGCTGGTCAGAGAAAGGTGGCAAGAGGGGATCAGGTGGCCCTCTGGGACACCTGCGACCGTCATACAGTTGCCAAGCTGACTGAATATTCGACCGTGGGGATGCTGCCACGGTCGTTCAGTGTGAGAAATGGCTGTCAGTCTCTGTTTTTCAGCGCCACTGTAACTTCAGCCACTAAACGAGCTGTTGCAGGCTGAGGACTGTTTGTGGCTTGAGCTGCACCCCGTGTGGGTTTGGTTGTGCGTGCCTGACACATGTAGGGTGAAGCATGGTTTGAGCAAGCCACGATAGAAAACCAGGATGGTCAGTTCAAAACAAGCTCACCCTTGTTTTACCGAATCTCCACCGAGCGGGTTCCTGATGCGGGGGATAAAACTCCCCCCCTAAATAATAATGGCCCCCAACCCCCCCCAGTAGTAAAGATGTGTCTCCCCCTTGGGAGGGGGCAGACAGGAAGCACTGGACTGCCCCCCCCTCCCCCGGAAGAAAGGACAAACGTTCACCCACCTGGGTGAAGAGGCGGCCACCGAAATGTCGTTGAGCGAGACGCTGGTCGGTTCGGGGAAGGGAAGCGTTGCTACGGCTGCTGCTGCCGCCATCTTGCCCGGCGGGTAAACGAGGCCCTTCGACCGTCTCTTTAAGCACTTGCAAGGGCAAAAAAGGCTTCGCCTGAATGGAGAAATTCAAAGAGGCACCGTCTTAGCGTCAGCGTCTCGCTTCCGGGCGTGCGGGAAGCCACACACCGGCAGGAAGAGGGGAAAAAAATGAAGTTATAAATATTCACCCTTTCTAGATGGGAAACCGGTTGCTTTTGCAAAGCGGCTCCTCACGGGCCGGCGTTTTAATCCCTTCATCCCCCAGCTCTGCAGTCGCAGATAGCTGGCGAAGGCTGGACTAGATGCCCCTTAAGGTGCCCCCCCAAACTGTCCTTCTCAAAATAAATGAAAAGTTCACCACCACCACCCCTTCTTCCCATTCCCCAAGCCTCTGAATGGAAAATCCCTTCATGATTCTTACCATGCAGCAGAGACTTTAGTCCACCGTCAGAATACCCAAATCACAGAGATAGAAGGGACCTCAGAGGTCTTCTAGTCCAACCCCCCGCTCAAGCAGGAGACTCTATCCCATTACAGACGAATGGCTATTCAATCTCTTCTTAAAAGTCTCCAGATGAAGCACCCACAACTTCTGACGGCAAGCCAGTCCCCTAATCCAGGGCTTTTCAACCTTTTCACCCATCCTACCCCTTTTAGGACAGGGCAACATCCCAGGACCACCAGTCGCCTAGCAAGGGGTCAAAAACTTGGATGACCAAAAAAAAAAAAAAGGAAAAAAGTGATGAAGTACAGGTAGTCCTCGACTTAGAACAGTTCGCTTACTGACTGTTCGAAGTTACAATGGCACTGAAAAAAGTGCCCCCCAAGCCACAGCCGAGCAAGACACCTGCCTGCCACCTGGCGGCGCTCTTCCTCCTGTCCGAGGTTTTCATTGTTGTGAGCGTTTCTGTTGAGGATTGGCAGCGGGGGTGGGGTGGGGTGGGTGTTTGGTTTTTATTCCCCCCCCCCTCGTCTGCTGGGTGGTTGCAGCAGGTTTTGGTCACTTCACATGACCCTGGGATACTGTGACCGTCATAAATACGAATCATTTGCCATGCATCTGAATGTAAATCACAAGACCCTGGAGATGCTGCCACATTCCAGCTGATGGGCGCTTCTTCTGGGCTCAGCAGAAGGGCCAGGATCGGTGCCGAGCTCCAGCTGGATCCTGGCGCTGATCCTGGCGCTTCCAGGAACCGTTTACAATGCAGACAACACGGACTCATCCCCAACAGCCTGCGCCCGTCTGCAATGGTGAAGGGACCCAGGGCAGAAGGCTCCACACCCCCTTTGCACCACTCAGGTGACCCAGAGTGCACAGACAAACAAACTTCCAGGTGGCCTCAACGACCCTCTAAAATAAGGCAAGTGTCCGGCTTTCTGCAAGGAGTATAAATCCTTCCCTTCCCCGCCATCCGGTCAGAACTGAAGAAGCTTCTGGGATGGGAAGCGAAACGTCTTCCAAGGAAAAACAAGGAAGTCCAATTGCCTCTTGGAAAAAAAGCACCTTTGGGAACACATTCCTGGTTGTTCATCGGTAGACTGCTCTTGGACAGAGGAGGTTCAATTTTCCAAACTATCTTGTGCTGTTATAATTCACTTCTTCACCCTCCCCTGCTCCCAATTCTCTGTTTTGACCCTCAGGCGAAAAGTATTCTACATGCAAAGCAGCCACAGTACACACACACACACACACACAGAGAGAGAGAGAGAGAGTGAGAGAGAGAGGAGAGAGAGAGAGAGAGAGAGAGAGAGAGAGAGAGAGAGAGAGAGAGAGAGAGAGAGAGAGAGAGAGAGAGAGAGAGCCTTCCCCACTTAAAATTTGAACCGGAGCCATTTCCCTTTAGATGGCAAACAAGGGGTCCAGTCAAAGTGACCGGCAGTTATCTCAGCGATCGAAAAGGCCAACACAAACAAACAGACCAAAATAAAACGGAGAGATAGGGCAGTAATCCCGGCCAGCCCAAAAGGATCAGAAGAAAAACTGCTAAGGTTCCCCTTGTGGAATTACTTCTGTGCCCCCCTCCCCAATTCCCAAGAGAACAGCCAAAGACAGCTAAGGGGTCCCCTGAGTCACCTTCTACCAGGAGAAAAGATCAACGAAGGCTTCTTTCCAAAGGATGACGATCGGCACACATGTGGCTTGCACAGCACAATCAGCCTTGCACTAATGAAGCCATTCATTAGTCATTTGCCCCAGGCTGGCTGGGGAATTCTGGGGCTACGGGTTGAGAACCACCGATTTTATGGCATGCTTAAGAGTAAACATGGTGCCCTGGTGCCTGGGGAATTCTGGGAGTCGAAGTTTGAAAGCTTCCACGGTGGAGGAACAGCAACCTAGGGCAGGGCCAGAAGCCACGGATGGACACCAGTCCAAGGACAGAAGCAACCTGGAACTAAGGAGGAATTTGCTGACCGTGAGAACAATTAACCATTTGGAATAAAAGTTGCCTTCAGATGTTGTGGGTGCTTCAACACTGGAGGTCTTTAAGAAGAGACTGGACAACCATTTGTCTGAGATGGTATAAGTTCTCCTGCTTGAGCAGGGGGTTGGACTAGATGACCTCCAAGGACCCTTCCATCTATTCTCATCTATTCTATTCTATTCCTTATTCTAGTCTATATTCTATTCTATTCCATATTCTATTCTATTCTATTCCTTATTCTATTCTCTATTTTATTCTATTCCTTATTCTATTCTATATTCTATTCTATTCCTTATTCTATTCTATATTCTATTCTATTCCATATTCTATTCTATAATCTATTCTATTCCTTATTCTATTCTCTATTTTATTCTATTCCTTATTCTATTCTATTCCTTATTCTATTCTATTCTAATTTTCCATTCTCTTTTATTTTCCATTATTCTATTCTATTCTATTCTATTCTATTCTATTCTATTCTATTCTATTCTATTCTATTCTATTCTATTCTATTCTAATAATTCTAATTCTAATTATCTATTCCTTATTCTATTCTATTCTAATTCTATTCTAATTTTCCATTGTTTTATTTTCCATTATTCTATTCCATTCCATTCCGTTATCATTATTCTATATTATCTATATTCTACATTATCTATCTTCCATATTTTCTATTCTATTCCATTCCACCCCACTCCACTCTCCTGCCCCATCAAGGTGGTGAAACCACAGAGAAATTGTTTGCCTGTCCTGCCTCTGTCACACATTGCGCCACTTGCCCTCATGTCAGCTGGGCCCTTCCACGTGCAGAAAAAAGACACCCAAGCAGGTCAAAGGTTTTGTTTTCCCAGAGGAACTTGAGAAAGAAGTGACTTTCCTGCCAGCCAAAGCGCTAACGCAAGAGTCGGATATTTTTAGCAATCCTCCAGCTTATCCTTGAATCTAGCGTTTGAATTGCACCCTGGCGGGGGAAGAATCCCCAGACTTCTGACAAACATTAGTTCGTGCCAGCAGAGAGGAATCGGCCCGAGATTTTAGCCCAGAAGAATAAATGAGTAACAGAGCTGTAAGGGATCTTCGAGGTCTTCTAGTCCAACCCTTTGCAGAAAGAGCCTCTCTACCATTCCAGACAATTCAGAATTTGTCCATTCAGACAAGCTCAGGCACCCGTATCATTCTACGCTAGCAATTCTGTCCTTAGATTAATCTTAAAAGAGGCAGCAGCTGGCCTCTCGCAGATTCTGGCTTGAACGCAGTGTGCGTACAACAGCAACCTGACCGGGTGCCTGACAAACCATGATTTAGAGCTTAGCGTGTTGTTATGTGAGAGAACTGCGGCTAATCCAGCAATCCCAGTTTAAAGGAACAGAAAAAGGCTAGGAGCAGCTAGTGAACCAGCCAGAATCAGAACCAGGGCTGGAAAATATTTTTCAACCAGGCTTCCAAAAGTCAAAATAAATGCTGCCTCTCCCAGAAACAAAAGATCTCAGCCATGGGCAGGAGCCCCCTTTGCCTCGTGCAAAACTCTGGCTAGGAAAGAGAGGGCTAAAAAGTCCGTTTCCCACGGAGGTTTTTAAGAGGAGACTGGACAGTCACTTGTCTGAGATGGTATAGGTTGTCCTGCTTGAGCAGGGGGCTGGACTAGAAGACCTCCAAGGTCCCTTCCAGATTCTATTCTGTTCTATTCTATTTCCATTTATTCCATATTCTATTCTATTCCATTTATTCCATATTCTATTCCATATTCCATTCCATTCCATTCTATTCCATTTATTCCATATCCTATCCTATCCTATCCTATCCTATCCTATCCTATCCTATATTCCATTCCATTCCATTCCGTTTATTCCATATGCTATTCTATTCTATTCTATTCTATTCTATTCTATTCTATTCTATTCTATTCTATTCTATTCTATTCTATTCTATTCTATCCTATTCTATTCTATTCTATTCTATTCTATTCCATATTTTCTATTCTATTCTATTCTATTCTATTCTATTCTATTCTATTCTATTCTATTCTATTCTATTCTATTCCTATTCCACTCCACTCCATTCTATTCCTCTATTCTACTTTTACTCTACTCTACACTACACTACTCATACATCAGACGTTGATGAAGGCCACAAGTGCAGAAGACAGCTGCTTATCCGACACAGCCCCAATCTGCACGGGTTTTCACACGCTCTTTAAGGCTGCAACAGCAAAGAGGCCAGGTTCAGATCATCTCCCAGAGCCCCCCTTTCCCCCTCTCACTGAAGGTGGGGCTCAAAGCCCCCCCCCCAAGCACACCCACCCCATCTTCCAGGAAACATGAGGTGCCTTTCTCCATTTATACTCTTCCGGAAGACTTCTTGACTTTTGCAAAACATGCGCTCTCTGGTGCACACAGACAGGGAGGGTGAATCCGACTACTTTATGGAGGAAAGCCAGCTTGCAAAAAAAAAAAAAAATACCAAACATCCTAAACTCGGCAACATGCAGACGACCTCATGGTTTGGGGCAGACCCAGATATGCGCAGGTGTCGTCTGTCCTACAGGAACTGCACTGGCGGCTAATTTGCCTCCAGGTCCCCTTCAAGGTGCTGCGGTCACCTTTAAGGCCTGACATGGCTTGGGACCGACCAGGTGATCTGAAGGACCCTCTTCGTGGTTACCTCCACCCAGCCCACTGGATCGGAGGAAGCAGGAGATGTCGTGGGTCCCCTCTCCTAAGGATGTCCATAACAGAGCAGGGGTCTTCAAACTGGGCCCTTTTATGACTTGTGGACTTCCACTCCCAGCATTCCTCAGCCAGGCACATGTGCCTGGCTGAGGAATGCTGGGAGTGGAAGTCCACAAGTCATAAAAGGGCCGAGTCTGAAGACCCCCTGATATAGAGGGACCAAGGGGGAGGGTCTTCTCTGTGATGGCTCCCTCCGTGTTACTCGAAAGACCACCTTTCCCCACTTACTTCCACCCAACCTATACTGGAGGCAGGGGATGCTACGGGTCCCCTCTCCTAAGCGGGACCAAGAAGGGGGGGGTCTTCTCTGTGGTGGCCCCCTCCCCTTAGAACACCACCCCTGCAGGGGCAAGACTGGCCCCCACTTTCACAGTCTTTCCCAAAGCCCTGAAGTCCTGCTTTTGCCAACGGGGATGGGGACCCCAGAGTGGGAGGGAGCCCCATCAAGCGGCTCATCCGATTGTTATCACCGAGGGGGGGGGGAGCTCATATTTTTTATTGCTTGTATATCATTTTTGCAAGCTGCCCGGAGTTGCTGACAGCCTCCCCACCCCCCAACGGACTCCGAGCAGGGGGGGGAGACCTCTAGCCAGAGATGGCAGAAGCCAGCTGCCCCGCTGAGCAGAGCAGATGCTTTTTGCAAACAGAAAAGTCTGAAGCAGCTGCTTTAATTGCTGGAGCAGGGCTCTCCTTCTGCCCTCTTCCCCCCCCCCGGCCACCCCTTTGCTACTTTAACAGAATGACAGAGTTGGAAGGGACCTTGGAGGTCTTCTAGTCCAACCCCCTGATCAAGCAAGAGACCGTATCCCATTCCAGACCAGTAAGTAAGTAGCTGTCCGATCTTTTCTGGAAAACTTCCAGTGTGGGAGCATGTACAACTTCCAGTGGCAAGCTGTTCCACTGGTTACTTGTTCCCACTGTCAGGAACTTTCTCCTTAATTCCAGCTTGCTTCTCTCTTTGATTAGTTTCCGCTCGTTGCTTCTTGTCCTGCCTTCTGGTGCTTTGGAAAATAGGCTGACAGCCACCACCCCACCACCAACCGTTCTTTGGGGCAGCCCCTCAAATATCGGAACGTTGCTATCATGTGTCCCCCCACACACACAAGCCACTCCTCCTTTTCTCCGGACTAGCCAAACCCAATTCCTGCAACCGCTCTTCGCTCTTCGTATGTTTTAGCCTCCATCCCCCTAACCATCTGTGCTGCTCTTCTCTGCACTCTTTCCAGAATGAATTTAATACCAATTTTAATGCGAAGCCGAGAGGCATACCCCCACCCCACCCACCCCACCAGACTGGCGCTGCAGAGAAGGGCTGTAGCAGCTTCCTGGCAGGCAGCTAAGTTTCCCAGGGAGGATTTGGGCTGGCGTGAAACCCCCTCCCCCTCCTCCGTCTCTAATTAGAGCCGCCTGTTGCTCAATGCAGCCAGGGCTACACCTGCTGTGGAGTCATCCAACCCTCCTCAACCAATGGGCAGGCGGAGCGGCAACATCCAAGCATCGTCACGGGGCAGATCGTCCCTAGACGGTTTTCTGCACAAAGGGGGTTAGCAAAGCAGAGGAGGAGGGGAGCTAGCAGGCAGATGTGTGGAGGAGGGTGCAGTGCCCTTTCACCAATAGCCTGGGGGCGGAGGCGGGGTGGAGGATTCAGGGACATATGCCAGGCAGGCACCCACCCAGCCCCGGGGGCAGGAGGAGCGTGTGGCCCCGTCTCCCTGCTCTGAGCAGCAGGCTGACGTGGCTTCCACGCCAAGCAAGAGCAGGACCGGAAAGGCAACCGAGAGAGGAAGGGAACCCAGCGACAGCCCTTAAGACTTATATGCTGCTTGTCAGCGCTTCCACAGCCCTCTCTCTAAGCAGTTTACAGAGTCAGCCTCTTTGCCCCCCAACCATCTGGGCCCTCATTTTACCAACCTCGGAAGGCTGAGTCAACCTTGAGCCGGTTCAGATCGAACTGCCGGCAGTGGGCAGAGTCAGCCTGCAATGGTGCGCCACCAGGGCTCTTACCAGAGAAGGAAGGAAGGGAGAAAGAAAGAAAAGGAGAAAGAAAAGGGAGGGAGGAAGGAAAGAAGAGGGAGAGAAAGAGAGAAGGGAAAGAAGAGACGGAGGGGGCAGGAGAGAAAGAATAAAATGTTCGAGAAAAAGAAGGGAAGGAAGGAGAGAGTAGAGGGAAAGAAAAGAAAGGTAGAAAGAAAAGGGCGCGAAAGGAGGAGAGAGGGAGGGAGGGAAGGAGGGAGAGAATAGCAACAGCACTTAAGACTTGTATACCGCTTCACAGCACTTTTACGGCCCTCTCTAAGCGGTTTACAGAGTCAGCCTATTTGCCCCCAACCATCTGGGTCCTCATTTTACCCACCTCGGAAGGACGGAAGGCTGAGTCAACCTTGAGCCGGTGAGCGGATTGAACTCCTGGCAGCGGGCAGAATCAGCCTGCCATGCTGTATTCTAACCACGGCACCACCACCACGGCTCTTAACGTGGCACTAATCCGAGAAACAGACCTTCCCGTCAGCGTTTTAAGCAAACGGGGCAGGGGGGTGAGCACCGAGGGCAACAGAATTGTCCAGAAAAGTACATATAGCCTTCAACTTAAAACGGTTCATGTAGTGACCGTTCAAAGTTACAACGGCACCAGAAAAAGTGACTTAGGACCATTTATCCCCCTTACGCCCGTTGCAGCTTCGCTGGGGGGGGGTCTGGTTCCTATCTATGACGGCCGCAGCGTCCCGGGATCACGTGATTCCCCCTTTTGCGACCTTCTGACAGGCAAAGTCAACCGGGGGAGCCAGATTCACTTAACGACCGTGCCACTAACTTAACATCTGCGATATCTGCTCAAGAACCGTGGCAAGGTCGGTCGTAAAATGGGGCAGAGCTCCCTGAACGAACGTTTTACTCAGTAACGTAATTTCCATTACAGTTGTGCTCGTTGATCCCCTGCAGCAACCAAGAGAGATGGAAGGAAAGGAGAAGATTGGGGAGGGGGTAGGGCAGCCCCCCCCCGAAACCTATGCAGGTCAGGAGACCCCCCCCTTCTTTCCCACGGGGTGTGTGTGAAAGGATACATCTTAGTGGACTTCAGGGACAGAAAGTCAGGAGAAAAACCTACTTTCAAGCCCAAATCAAAGTACGCCTAGTCCTCGCCTTACGACCATAATGGAGCCCAACATTTCTGTGGCTAAGCGAGGCACATGTCGAGTGAGTTTTGCCCCATTTTACGACCGACCTTGCCACTGTTAATTGAACCGCTGCGGTTTTTAAGGGAGCCACTCCCCCGGGGACGCTGCAACCATCATAAATACGAGTCAGCTGTCTAGCATCCAAATGTAAATCACGTGAGCATGGGCGATGCTGCAATGGTCGTTAAGTGTGAAAAATGGTCCTAAGTCGAGGACTGCCTGCGTCGTGGTTGCTTAGAGTCTCAACAGAGGTGATAGTTTAAGCAGAGGCCGGGCGGGCAGGCTTCAATTCGGATTCCCACCCTGAGCAACCAGAGGGGTGGATTGGATGGTCTCAAGGGCCCTCCCGGCCCTAGAACTCTACAGTGTATGGAACTAACGCCTTTCTGCTTTTTTAAGGGGAAGCGGGAACTATTTCACTGAGAAATCCGTATGCCAAAGAGCGAGGAGGAGCAGACGCCAGAGATATTTCATTAAAGGTGGGGCGGATCTGGGGCAACCGAAACAGGTTAGAGATGCAAAAGATGATTTATTTATGATTTATTCCCTTCCGGCACTGATCAGGTTACATAGTTGGGGAACGAGAGGCAGGCAATCAATTAGCCAAGCGGAGAGAACACCCAGGACTCAAAGGAAAAGACAGATAAGCGGGGATTAATCCCAGACAAACAGATAAGCAATAGCCAAACCAAGGGACTGCCAAGAGGGGAGAAAAAAAAAACCCACCACTGTTCCCACCAACACCGACAGGGTAACCCGCCAGTATACAAAGGGAAAGCCAACCCCACAACTCCCTTCCGGCACTGATGACGTTCCCTAGTTGGGTCGTGAAACGTCTGCACGTCAACCAGCCCAGCTCAGAGAGCTCCCGGGACCCCAGATTGGGGGATACTGGAGACGTCTTGCAGAAAGGAGGCCACCAGGAGAGGGAGAAAGGAAAAGTGCCCACAGCGAGGGGCTGCAGGATCTAGGGGCGGGGGTCTCGACCAGGGGGCGTGCATGGCAGGTGCCGGTCCCAGGACTTCGGTCACCTCTTCGTCCCAGATGCCACGCATGGGACGGAACGGGGGGCTTACTGGCTAGCAGAAGGAGAAGACCCACCGGGAGGAAGGGGTTGCTTTCAAAGGGGTCTTTAGAGAACCAGCGCCCCCTCCCCACGAGCGGTCTGCCGCTCCTGGGCCCGAACATCTTCATGCCTGGGCGCAGAGGTTGCACCCGCGTGTGCCCCACCAGGAACCCACATTAATGGCCACAGAATACAGGCAGTCCCCGAGTTACGTTTAGCGACTGAAGTTCGAAGTTACGACGGCACTAGGAAAAAAGTGACCGATGACTTGTTTTTTCACACAGACGGCTGCTGCAACGTTTCCCCCAGGGTCATGTGATCAAAATCCGGACGCTGGGCGAGCGACTCGTCTTCACGACGGCTGCAGTGGGCCAGGCTCACGTGATTTCCCCCCTCCCCTTTCTGACAAGCAGCGTCAATGGGGGACGCCAGTTTCACTTAACAACCACGTTACTGACTTAACCGAAGCGATTCGCTTAACAATTGTGGCAAGGAAGGTCACAAAATGGGGGCAAATTTCACTCGCGACAAAAATTTGGGGGGGCTCAGTTGTGGTACCCGCATTGTTGTTGCACGAGGCACACCCAGTTTCTCTTTCCCTTGGGAATTCCTGCCGTATCGATTGGGCCATCCTGCCCCGTGGGACACAGCCCTTTGGGGCCCGGCCCGCTTCTCTCTGCCTGCGGGCGAAGAACTTCCCGGTTGTCGCAGTTAAACAACCCCCCCCCACACACACACATGTGCGATTGTATAACCAACCGTTGCAGTCAATCAATTGTGGCATTGTTTGAAATGAGGAAACGGCTCGGGCAAAAATGAGAACGATCCGCTTAAGTCACGGCACTGCTCGCTCACCGAGCCATGTGCGAGTACACAAGGATATGCAAGGAGAAAATGATGTAAACAAACAGCAAACGGTGTGTGTGTGTGTGTGTGTGTGATGGGACTTGTTTTGTTTAATTGCTGGAAACAATGCCCAAGGAAAGATCTCCCCACTGAGTTTTAATTCTGCCCTTCTCCCCCAAAGCTTCCGCTTTTGAATGTCTACAAGTAGGGAAGGAGGGGGAGTCCCTGGACACCCCCCCTCCTTGCTCCCAATTTTCGGGGGGGTGTCCCCTACTTATTTTGTGAGGCTCCCTCTGCACACAGGGTGTCAATCTGAAAGGCACAAGGTCCTCTACAGATAAATTAGAAGGGAAGGGTGAAACTTCCCTTGGGGTCGGGGAAGGGAAGGGGAGAAGGGGATTAGGAGAGGCTGGCGGGGGGGGAGGCTCCCCATTTACTGGGCATCAGAGCGGAGGGGCGGGTCAACCAGCCTAGCGAGATTCGCATCGGTAGCCCCTGGCAACCGGGCAGAGTTCACTTCCTCCAGTCTGTCCTGGAGGGCTGGCAAGTGCTCCAGATGGGACGGACACCAACTCCCATCATCCCCAGACCGAGTGCCCTTCCGGGAGGGCTGTTTGAAGGAGCGGCGGGATGATGAAATCCACAGATGCTCCAAGAGCCGTCCCCACCACCACCACTCTGGAGTGAAGAAAGGAACCCCTGGGGAGGGGGGCAAGCTTGCCCCCCCCCAAAAAAATCATGGGTGCCCCCTCCCTGCTTTTAAGAAGAGACCGGACAGCCCCTTGTCTGGAATGGACTGGGGTCTCCTGCTTGAGCAGGGGGCTGGACTAGAAGACCTCCAGGGTCCCTTCCAGCTCTGTTCGGATTCTGAAGGGGTTCTGAGCGGGCAGGGGTCCAGCAAGGGGTCCCAGCAGCTCCTGCCCACCTCCTTCCATCGGGTCAGAGCAGCACCGGCTCTGGGGCAAACAGGAGGGCGTCCCCCTCAAACGAGGTCCGGGGAAGAATATTCTGCTCCCCCCGAACCCGCCCCCCCCCAAAATCAGGAAGAGTTCTGCAGCCCCCCCAAAATTGCCCTACTTGGCCTAGTGGTTAAGGCACCAGGGCGGAGAGCAGGAGACAGGGAGTTCTATTTTTATTTTTATTTATTTTAGTTGCATTTGTATACCGCCCTTTCCCTGAGGACTCAGGGCGGTTTACAGGGAATTAAAAATCAAACCATACAAAAGTTAAAACCAGTTAAAAAGCATTAAATTCACCCTGTACACTAAAAACCCCAGTTAAAATTTTCTCCTCAGCCTGGGCCCGAGAGCTCAAAGAGCCAGGTCTTCAGGCCCCGGCGGAATGATCGGAATGTTCTAGTCCTGCCTTAGCCATGAATGGTGGCTGGGTCAGCTTTGGGATGATCACCAGGAGACGGCGAGTTCTAGTCCTGCCTTAAGATGCGGAAGGCAGATGGGTGACTCCGGGGCGGGCCAAACCCCAGGAGACGGTGAGTTCTAGTTCCTCCTGAGGGAGGAAAGCCACAGGGTGACTTTGGGATGCTCAAGAGGAGGAGGCGAGTTTCTAGTCCTCACTCAGCCACGAACGGTTTTTTTTTTTTAAAGAAGAAGAGAGATTTCACAAGCATTTCAATGTCTGAAACAGGTCTAGGGGTCTCCTGCCTGAGCAGAGGGTCGGACTAGAGGACCTCCAAGCTCCCTCCCGACTCGGTCATTCTGTTCTTAAGGCGGCTGGGTGACTCTGGAATGACCACACCGGGAGACGGGGAGTTCTAGTCCCACCTTAGCCAGGAAAGATGGCTGGGGGGACTTTGGAGCAGCCCGTCCCACCTGGCAGGGCTGTGGTAGTGGGGGGGGGGCGGAGGGGAAAGAGGAAGGAAGGAAGGAAGGGAAATGCCTCGGGCGGGTGTCTCCCTGACACGTCAACACGATAAAGGCGAGACAGGCATAAAGAAATAAAACCAAACCGCTTGGAGGAGGAGGAGGAGGAGGGGGGGGCTTAATGAACGCCCCCCCCAATTAGCCACTTTCCTCCTCCTCCTCCTCTTCCTCTTCCTCTTCCTCTTCCTCTTCCTCTTCCTCTTCCTCTTCCTCTTCCTCCTCCTCTTCCTCCTCCTCTTCCTCCTCCTCCTCCTCCTCCTCCTCCTCCTCCTCCTCCTCCTCCTCTTCCTCCTCCTCTTCCTCCTCCTCTTCCTCCTCCTCCTCCTCCTCCTCCTCCTCCTCCTCCTCCTCCTCCTCCTCCTCCTCCTCGCATTGACGGGCAGCGCCGGCTCCGCTTCCGTCCGCCGAACAAGCCGAGTCCCGCAGCCCCTTGGCCGCCTCCCTCCCCAGCTCCGAAGGCCGGCGGGCGCCGGGTTGGCGGAGGCCGGGGAGACCCAGAGCCTGCGGGGCGGAGGGGGGGGTCGGACGGAGCGAGGGGCGGGTCTCCCCCGAGCAGGGGCGCCTCGGAGCCGGGCAGAAGCAGCGGCGCCCACGGAGGAGGAGGAGGAGGAGGAGGAGGAGGGGAGGCAAAGAGGGCAGCCCCGTCCAGCGCCCCCCCTCCTCTCCCTCCCTCCCTCCCTCTCCCAGCCCGGCCGCCCCGAGAAGCGCCCGTCCCGGCCCGTCCCGTCCCGTCCCGCCGGGCTCTCACCTGGCTCCGTCTCCGTCTCCGCCGCGCCTGGACTGAGCGCCGCCGCCGCCCCTCCCGCCCAGCCGGGCCTCTATTTAAAGGGCGGGAGGGGCGGGGCGAGAGGGGCGGGGCCTGGGGGGGCGGGGCGGGGGCGCAGTGGGGCGCGGAGAGAGCGCGCGCCCTCCCCGCCTTAGTTCACCCGCGGTCGTTCACCTCCCGCCCGCCCCGAGGCCTGAAGGGAGGGAGGGAGGGAGGGAGGGAGGGATGGGAGCAGCGGGTCACGTGGCGAGGGCGGGAAGGGAGGGGAGGGGCGCCCCTCCGGGGGAGTCGCGCGGGTCGGGCCGGTCGCATCAGGCGGGAGCTAGAAAGCCCCCCCCCGCCCCGCCCCGCCTTTCGGAAGGTCGCGGGAAGGGGGGGGAGCGGAGTGGGGGGGGAAACCACGTGGGGCTATCTCCCCCCCCAACACACACACACACACACACAGAAGCTGTCATACACACACACACACACACACAGACAGACAGAAGCTGTCGTGTACACACACACACACAGAAGCTGTCATACACACACACACACACACACAGACAGACAGAAGCTGTCGTGTACACACACACACACACAGAAGCTGTCATACACACACACACACAGACAGAAGCTGTCGTGTACACACACACACACACACACACAGAAGCTGTCACACACACACACACACACAGAGAAGCTGTCATACACACACACACACACACACAGACAGACAGAAGCTGTCGTGTACACACACACACACACAGAAGCTGTCATACACACACACACACAGACAGAAGCTGTCGTGTACACACACACACACACACACACACAGAAGCTGTCACACACACACACACACACAGAGAAGCTGTCATACACACACACACACAGAAGCTGTCATACACACACACACACACACACACACACACAGACAGAAGCTGTCGTGTACACACACACACACAGAGGGGCTGTCGTAGGAAGCCTTCCCCGCCGCATAGAGCCTGGCGCCTTTTTGTGAATGGCGTGACCTGAAGCGCCGCCCGCGGCTGTGTTCTTCCAGCCAGCCAATCAATCGGAACGGAGCTGGAAGGGAGCCTTCAAGGTCTTCTAGTCCAACCCCCTGCTCAGGCAGGAAACGCTGCGCCATTTCAGACAAAAGGGCTGTCCGGTCTCTTCTTAAAGGCCTCCAGTGACAAAGTCCCCACAACTTCTGGAGGCAGATAGTGCCACTGGTTAATTGTCCTCCCTGTTAGGAAGTTTCTCCTTAATTCCAGGTTGCTTCTCTCTTTGGTCAGTTTCTAACTCTCTTTGGTCAGTTGTTTCTCGTTCTGCCTTCAGGGCCTTTGGTGAATAACGTGACCCACTCTTCTTTGGGGCAGCCCCTGAGATATTGGAACGCTGCTATCGGGTCTGTGCTAGTCCTTCTTTTCGCTAGACTAGCCAAACCCAGGTCCCACAGCCATTCTTTGTATGTTTTAGTCTCCGGGTCTTATAATCATCCTTTAACAACAACAACAACAACAACAACAATAATAATAATAATGATAATAATAATAATGTTGGAAGGGACCTTGGAGGTCATCTAGTCCAACCCCCTGCTTAGGCCAGAAAGCCTCCACCATTTCAGGCAAATGGCCGTCCAGTCTCTTCTTAAAGACTTCCAGTGTTGGAGCATTCACCACCTCTGGAGGCAGGTTGTTCCACTGGTTAATTGTCCTCATTGTCAGGAAGTTTCTCCTTAGTTCTAGGTTGCTCTTCTCTGCACATTTCCCAAAGTCTCAACATCTTTTTTTGTAACCTGGTGACAAAACTGGATGCAGGTATTCCAGGTGTGTCCTTGCAGTACTAAGACTTCACGTGAACTTGATTCTATGCCTCTGTTTATACAACCCAGGACTGTGTTGGCTTTTGGATCGAGTGGGTGGATCCCCCAAGGGAAGGGAAGGCTGCCAGCGCCGGGCGCTCGATGGGCTGAAGGAGCTGGGGGCAGCAGGCCCAAACCCGTCTTTTTTGGCTTTCTGCCACCACGTAGACCCCCTTCCCAGCCCCTCAGAAGAATTGCAAGGTAAGAACAATCACATGGTCTTTGTAATACTGTTATACAGGTAGTCCCCGACTTAAAATAGAATACAGCTGGAAGGGACCTTGGAGGTCTTCTAGTCCAGCCCCCCAACTCGAGCAGGAGGACCTATACCATCTCGGACAAGTGGCTGTCCAGCCTCTTCTTGAAAATCTCCAGTGACGGAGCGCCCACAACTTCTGGTGGCCAGCTGTTCCACTGGTTAATTGTCCTCGCTGTCAGGAACTTTCTCCTTAATTCCAGGTTGCTTCTCCCTCTGCCATTTCAGCATCCCCGTGCTCATGTGATCCAAATGTCGATGCCTCAGACTTATGACAGTTGCAATGACCTGCGGTCACGTGATCCCCTTTTATATAACTTGACAAGCAGTCAACAGGGGAAGCCAGATTGGCTTAAAAACCGCAGTGATTCGCTTAAGAACTGTGGCAGGAAAGGTCGTAAATTATGGCAAAACTCCTTCTTTAACGAATGTCTCCCTTAACCACAGAAATTTTGGGCTCAATTGCAGTCAAAACGCAAATAGTTATTTTGTGTTTCAGTTTGAAGTTCACTTCAATTAAAGCCATATAATATTTTAAAAGAAGAAAAGATTGTGCAAACCTGGTTTCAGTATGGGCAGTTACAGGCAAGATGGAAAGAGGATCAGAAAGTTGGCTTTTCGATGATTGATGGAAATTTGGTAAAACAAATTAGAGATCAAGGCCAAGCACATATAAAAAGGATATATAATGCATTGATAGAAATTGATTCAGAAACGGAACTTGTTAAAGATTGTATGATAAAGTGGGCCCAGAACTTTCAAGAAGTTATAACAATGGACACTTGGGAAAAGATTTGGGTTAGAAACGTAAAATTTACACAGGCCCAAAATTTAAGAGAGGATTTTTATAAAATGTTTTATAGGTGGCACTTAGACCCTAAAAAATTAGCAAGTATGTATCCGAACTGCCAGCCTAAATGTTGGAGGTGTGGTTGTGAGGATGCAACATATTTTCATATATGGTGGACTTGTAAAAAAGTCAAAGCTTTTTGGATTAAAATTTGGTGGAATATGCAAAAGATATTTAAGAAAAAAATAAGGTTTTCTCCGCAGTTGTTTTTGTTGGGTATTATTACAGACTTTAATGTTACAGATACTAAATTGATGTTGAATTTAATTACGGCAGCAAGACTTTTAGTAGCGCAATATTGGAAGAAAGAGGAACTGCCGACTATAGAAGAGTGGACTTTGAAAGTTTCTAATCTGGCGGAAATGGCAAAGATCTCAGCATATTTGAAAGAACATTCGCAACAGAGATATATTGTGGAATGGAGAAGATGGATTGAATATATTCAGAATAAATATGGGACTAAAGTTTCATTTAGCATTTGACTTTTCTCTCTTTTGAAATGGTGATAAGGGTTTATCAAATCATGACAGACTGGAATGTAGGAAACCTTTTTATCCTATTGCTGTAGGGATTGATTGATTGATTGATTGATTGATTGATAGCTTCTAAGAAAACCAAGATCATGGCATCCGGCCCTCTCAATTGCTGGCAAACAGATGGGGAAGAAGTGGAGGTAGTGACAGATTTTATTTTCCTGGGCTCCAAGATCACCGCAGATGGGGACTGTAGCCAAGAAATTAAAAGACGCTTGCTCCTGGGGAGGAAAGCCATGGCAAATCTAGACAGCACACTAAAAAGCAGAGACATCACCCTGTCAACAAAAGTGCGTATAGTCAAGGCTATGGTCTTCCCAGTTGCAATGTATGGCAGTGAAAGTTGGACCATAAGAAAGGCTGAGCGCCAAAAAATTGAGGCCTTTGAACTCTGGTGCTGGAGAAGACTCCTGCGAGTCCCTTGGACTGCAAGGCGATCCAACCGGTCAGTCCTAGAGGAGATCAACCCTGACTGCTCTTTAGAAGGCCAGATCCTGAAGCTAAAACTCAAATACTTTGGCCACCTAATGAGAAGGAAGGACTCACTGGAGAAGAGCCTAATGCTGGGAAAGGTTGAGGGCAAGAGAAGAAGGGGACGACAGAGAATGAGGTGGCTGGATGGAGTCCCTGAAGCAGGAGGCGTGAGCTTAAATGGACTCCAGAAGATGGTAGAGGACAGGAAGGCCTGGAGGAAGATTGTCCATGGGGTCGCGATGGGTCGGACACGACTTAGCAATTGACAACAACAGCTTCTAAGATTTCCAAACTGGAAAGATAAAGTTATAGGAGGTCATGTCTGGAGAATGTCTCCTGATAAGAAAAAGCTTGTTGTTGCTAATTGGTGTCTGTTTTGTCCCTTCGTGAATGTCAAACAAGCTTTTTCCTCGTTAGTATCTTACATGTTGTCCCCCTTCTGTGGTCAGGCCTCATTTAATTGGACATGCATGTAACATGTTTGACTACATGTAGCAGATTTCCTGTGCAAAGGGGAAGTGACTGTTGTCCTGTCCAGTCACTTTCTTTGGTGTCTTAACTCTAAGGGGAGTGTCGGATGGGTTTCCAGCTTCCCCTCCTTGAATCCCTTTTATCAGAATATTCTGAATAAATTGTAATTCAGGGATCTCCCTCGCTCGGCCTGCTGCCTCGTTGGGAAATATCCCTGCCGAGGCACGAGGCTAAGAAAAGTTCCAAGTCCCAGAGTTTCCCAGACAGCCTTCCAAGTCCTCCCACTTTAAAATCACCCAGGTTGAGAAATTGGGCTTTCGGGTACACTCCCTCCCACTCGCTGTTTCAATCATCCCATGTCCTCATTATGTCAACTGACTTAAGCTCTTTCGGGTCAGGGAATCGGGTTCGGTCCTAAAACACCCTTTTTATCGATAAAGGAAAATATTTGTAGCTCAGGTTGAACTTTGTGGGTATGTGTGGGGTGTGTGTCTATGCTCGATCCTCTCTCAGCTTGGTGGATTTTCTTGCAGACGTTACATTATCCCACTAGGTAACGTCATCAGTGCTAGAAGGGAGGAAGATTTGCTGGGAGGAGGAGGAGGAGGAGGAGGAGGAGGAGGAGGAGGAGGAGGAGGAGGAGGAGGAGGAGGAGGAGGAGGAGGAAAAGACTACAGGGCCCTTGGTGTTCTCTGAGCTTGATAGTTTTGCAGGCGTTTCATTACGCCAAGAGTGGTAGTCCTGATAATGTTCCCTAGGTGGGTCATGAAATGTTTGCAAGAAAACCACCCAGCTCAGAGAACACCAAGGACCCCACAGTCCTCTTCCTCCCCCTGATGATGTCACCTAGTTTGGGTAACGAAACGTTGGCCAGCAAGCAAGCTCAGAGAGCACCCAAGACCCCCTCAGAATCATAGTTTGTTTAGCCCAGTGTTCCAGCTTTCCACAACGCACGGCACCACGAGCGCTACTACTTCAACCAAATCTGATGTGCTAACTAACCCTGAGAACTAGGCTTGTCTAATCTCCAGGGGTTGAATTTTTTTTTCCCCTCTGGCTTTTTGTCTCGTCTTCGTCTCAAAACCTGGAGGCCTTTGCAAAACCTGCTGGGCTCTCCTGTGCCTGCGCCTAAATGAAGTTTTAATTAAAATTAGAAGCCGACAAAAGGGAAGCCGTCATAGGTTGGGAACTAATCCACGGCAGGTAGATAAGGTGAAATTCATACGGAGAACAGCTGCTGCATTTCCCACCAAAACTACCATTTTGAGTTGCAAGAAGTCACAACAGGACAAGGGTGATTTTTTTCTTCTGCTCTTCCTCTTCACGTAGGGAAATCTTATTTATCGATCAGTTTTTTCTTAATAAATACACAGGACCCGCTGCTGTAGCCAGGGAATAAATGCAGGGAAAATCCTATCTTTATGGGAGGCAGTTTATAAAAAGCTTCGACAACCCGCTTGTTTTCCTTGGCCTCGGGGCCAAGATGAATTAAAATGGATTTTTTTATTAATTTTAGTTAATAAACAAACTCCCAGAGGCTATGCATGTGAGCCGTTACTGTTGATTTTAATTGATATGATCTCGATGGGTTCCTGGTTGCCAGCTGCCAAGAGTCCCATTGTTCAGTCTAGGTAAGCGTATCGATCTTTTCGGTAAATAAATTGGTTGTTCCTTGGATTTTTTTTACCGCTTGGGTTCCTGCGACTTGCCCATTCACCTTTGACGAACACAGAGGGACTCTGTGATCCGCCCAATACATGAAAATTTCTCATTTTGAAGAGAATGGGTTAGTTTAAAAGGATACTCCCAGATTTGTCTTTTTTAAATATATATACGTAATCTAAATAGTTAACAAGCATTTAACACATATCTCCCTTGCTTCTCAGCTAACAAAGTGAGATAGAGCTTGCGGCCTAGAGGTTAAAACAACTGCCTAATGTGCAATCAGCCCAGGTTCGAATCTCAGAAGGGTATGGCTGACTGATGAAAACAAATAAGTTTGAAATGCATATCAGTCTCCCTTTAATTCTTTGTTAGCAATCTAAAAAATTTACACAAATATGAGCTGTCACTGTTGTGACTACTGCCTGTCGATGGCCTTCGGTTAGGCCGAAACGGGAAATAAAGATTTGTCCCATGTTTGGGGCCTAGCAAGGTAATCTAAATAGTTAACAAGCATTTAACATATATACATATACATATACATATATATATGTTAAATGCTTGTTAACTATTTAGATTACCTTGCTAGGCCCCAAACATGGGACAATGTATATATACATACATACATACATACATACATATATATATATTCATAGATTTTCACAGGTACAGGTATGTAGGTCTTGGCGTATTCGGGTCTTTTCCCGTGTAAGATTGAGTGTCTTGGCAATGTTTCGGCGAGGTCCCACTCGCCATCTTCAGGCTGGTGTCTTCGGCTTCGTGCTTGAGTGAGCAAACACGAAGCTCAAGCAGGAAGCCGAAGACACCAGCCTGAAGATGACAAGTGGGACCTCGCCGAAACATTGCCAAGACACACTATTACACGGGAAAAGACCCGAATATGCCAAGACCTACACACACACACACACACACACACACACACACACAGAGAGAGAGAGAGAGAGAGGATACTGTAGACCAGGGGTCTTCAAACTTGGCCCTTTTATGACTTGTGGACTTCAACTCCCAGAATTCCTCAGCCAGGCCGTGGGCACCTTGAATTGCCCCCATAAGCAAACTGGGTACCGATCGCTGCCCATCTGGCTCCCTTCTGGAGCAGCTGGAGCGTTCGGTGGTCTTCAAGGGCAGCCCCACCATGTAGTAGTGAAGCTATGAGGTGACAAAGGTGTGTGAGTGGCTCTCTCGAAAGCTCTCCCCCACCTCACCTCCCACCCCGGCTGGGTTGCTCATCTCCCACCCTCCCCCTCCGTGGTCAGAGGTGGAACAGCCCCATGTAGGGGGGAGGGCAACAGCCCCAGGTGGGCTGTGGGGAGGGGGGAGGCTGATCGTGTTCTGCAGAATGGCTCCGGGCAGAAGTGAGGGAGTGTTCAGAGGTGACGTGAACATGAATCCGGCCTCGGCACCTCCGTGTATTTTTGGAACATGCATGGATCTCATTTCACTGAGAGGGACCCTTAATCCGCCATTTTTCCTAACCTAGTCAGGCCTTCCTCCTCCTCCCTCCATTCTTCCTCTTTCGTTCTCCTTCCTTCTTTCTCTCCTCCCTCTATTCTTCCTTTTGTTCTCCTTCCTTCCTTCTATTCTTGTTCTTCCTTCTCTCCTCTTCCACTTTCTCTCCTCCCTCTATTCTTGTTCTTCCTTCTTTCCTCCTCCACCACCGTTCTTCCTTTCGTTCTCCTTCCTTCCTTCCTCCTCCATTCTTCCTCTTTCGTTCTCCTTCCTTCCTATTCTCCTTCCCTTTCTCTCCTCCCTCTATTCCTTTTGTTCTCCTTCCTTCCATTCTTCCTCTTTTGTTCTTCCTTCTCTCCTCCCTCTATTCCTCCTCTTTTGCTCTCCTTCCCTTTCTTACTTCCTGTCTTCCCGTCCCCCTCCCCCTCTGGTCCTTCCTTCCTTCCCTCCCCCTCCCTCATCTCCTCCCTCCCCTTCCGGAACCGAGGGAGGGGGCCCTAAGATGCAGCAGGCAGCCCCCTCCCCCCCATTTCTCCATGCCACCCCAGCAGCCCCGACCTTCCCCGGCCAAAGCTCCCTGCAAGGCAGTCCTGGCCTGGCAAGGACCGGTCCCCCTGCCCCCCCACCTGAAGGGGCCTAAAGGAGCCGGGCAGAAGCTTGCCATCCCCCCTCCTCTTTAGGCACCCCGCCAGGCGGTGCCCTGGGCCCAAACTGGCCCGGAAGGGCAGCCCAGGAGGACTCTGGACGGCCTCCGTGGTGGGTTCGTTCCCTGACAGGCTCCAAAAGGGGAGTCTGGGAAGTTCCTCTCCTTCCCTGCTCTTAGGGAGACCCCCCCCCATTTTCCAGGTGGGTGGAGGAGGGTCACCTGGGCTTGTGAGGCTTCACCCTTTGGTCTCAGTTCTGGATCACCCTACCGGGGGGTGGGGGGGTGGCAGGAGGAGAAGCAGGCGAACCCCAAAACGCTCCACCGTTGATGGGCAGGTTGGTGGAACACCCCCACCCCCGGATGCAAAAGGGACTTTGAGGGGGGGGCCCTCCCGAAGAGAGAGAGAGAGAGAGAGAGAGAGAGAGAGAGAGAGAGAGAGAGAGAGAGAGAGAGAGAGAGAGAGAGAGAGAGAGAGAGAGAGAGAGAGAGAGAGAGAAAAAACGACACCCCTGCTTGATTGCGACTTTCACCTTTTATTCCAGGTTCTCTTTTTTTTTAAAGTTTTCCTATAAAAACTCCTCTGTAAATTCCACAAATGTAACCAAAAAAAAAAAAACAGCTTAAAAAAAGAGTCAGGACAAAAAAAGACCACGATCCCCATAACTTATTAACAAACATTTTCCATCCCCACCCGACTTTTATCTTCCCCTCCCCCCCCCAAAAATAAAGGTTTGTTTCGGGCTCCGCAGCAGGACAGGTGAGTTCTGCCCCCCCCCCCGACACCTGATCAAACACCTGCCTTGACGGACCGGCTGGCTCAATACCTTCGCTTCGGGGGAGCGAGTGCGAAGCTTCCCAATACTTGCCTTAAGGGCTGCTTCGCTGGAAGGGGGCAAAATGCCCCCCCCTCACCTCTTTGTTCGCAAGGCCAGACGGCTCCCCCCACCTCCAAGCACAGGGAGAGCCTCAGACAGGACAGGTGTGTGTGTGTGTGTGTGTGTGTGTAAAACTGATGCGCTTGGCAATGAAGAGGAAAGACACACACCCCCCGCCACAAAAAAATAAGAAATGTTTCATTGGAATTACCTACCGTTTTTTAGGGTGTCTGCTCAAAGGAAGGTGCCGGGAAAGACACCCCAACCCCCCCACCCCTTACCGGAGGGAAGGGGCTACGGCTCTCACCACCAGACTGGAAGATTACAAAGCCCCCTTACTCAGAAAAGGATGCCGTCTCCCCCCAAACCCCCCCCCCTCCGGCCAAGGAAATGCAGTGCAAAAAACCGAGAGAGTGCGCGGTGCTAGATTTTGTTCTCCAAAAATACTTTTTTTTTTGACTTTCCAAACACCAAAGAACGGACTGCAAAGGGGAGCTGGGGGGGGGCAGGGGGGGGGAAAACACCCCTGAAATGGCACCTCTGATCCGAAACTCTGAAAAATCCTGGGGAGGGTTCATTTGACCTACGTAACAATCAGCCTTGCTAGCTTCGAAGAGCTGGGGGGGCTTCCAACTTCCAGAATCCCCCCACCCCCAGCCAGCCCATGCATGGGCTGGCTGGGGGTGGGGGGATTCTGGAAGTTGGAAGCCCCCCCCAGCTCTTCGAAGCTGGAAAGGCTGGAACAAGCCCCCCTCGATTTAGCAGACCTCCTGCTCTGCTAAAATACGGGGGTGCTGCAAAAGCTTTCACAGTGAGAACAGACTGGGGGGGGCGGGAGGAGGAAGACCCTCGTGCTTGGGGAGACCGTCGGTGGGTCAAACGCTGGGGCGAAGAGGGGGGGGCTTCTGACCCGAGCCCCTTCCAATCGAGGGTGGGGGGGCTTCAGAGCCCCGCCAAAACCGCACCTCAGAGAACGGGGCACAAAACGGGACCCCCCCTTTTCAAGCCGAGGCTGCCTAAAGTGAGGAGGGGGCAACGCTCCCTCTGAGCGCCAGGGGCAGCCCTCCATGGGGTGGGGAAGGGGTCCAGCTACAACAAACCCCCCCCCCCAAAAAAAAAGAGAGAGTCTATAAATCCTTCTGGGAAACCGAGGAAGAGAAGCCGACAGGGCTTTTGTGAAATGCGGACCGATTTGATAAGAGCCATTCCGGTTTAAAAAAAAAAAAAATTACTCAGGTTTGGCTTCCTCTGTGGGAATTATTTGATTTTCTGTCAATTATTTAGTTCGGCGACTGGCAAAAGAGGCAGGCTGGGCCAGCCAGGTTGGCACGACTGGGATCGCCACGGTCAGGGCACCCAAAGCGCCACCCGGGACACGTTAGGGCCGTGGGCCAGATCTTCAGGAGAAGCCCACCCCCCCAATGAAACGTTCCCCCCCCCCGATGCTTTCGAGTTGTGCGCCCCTCGGATTAAACCGCCGCAAGCACAGAGGTGGCTTCAGCGTTGCCCGAGTGTCTGCCTTGCTTCGCTTGGTGGCCTCCAGACCAGACAAAACCAGCTTACGTGGGGAGTCCCCAAACGTGGCAACTTTACCCACTTGTGGACTTCCACAATTCCCCACTGGCTGGAGGGGGGGGGGGCAAATTGTGGGAGTTGAAGTCCACAAGCCGTAAAAATTGCCGTGTTTGGGGGGTGGTGAGAATCTCCCCCCGGCTCGGATTCGGAAGATGCCAGCCCGCTCTTTCCACGCTCAACGAGGTCTGGAATGAATATCTGACACAAAACTGTACAATATCCGACACAAGGTTGTGTAAAAAGAGAAAAAAAAAAAGAAAAAAGGAAAGCAAAAGAGAAGCAAGAGGGGAGGGGGGGAAAAAACAAACAACCAACCAAAGACAGCGCTGGGATTTCCAAAACTCCCGCCCTTATTCGAACGTTGCCTCCTTTCCGAGATTTTACCCAAATGTAACATCTAGAGGACCGGACAACGTTGAAAATAGAGCCCAGGTTTATAAGACCATTTTGATGCCCCTCCGCACTGCCGACCAAAAAGACAATTCTTTTTTTTTTTAAAGAAGTGGTTTTCCAACCGTCTTCCCCAGAGACTAAACTAACCTTCGGCAACCTCAACCTTGGTGGGAAAAACTCTCTTTTGACCTTCTGGTCTTACAGAAAGGACGTCATCAGCCGAGCATCGGATGGCAGGAAGAAGCCGGCGCTAGAAGCAGGAAAGTCCGGAGGAGGAGACGAGGCACGAGACGATCTCGCAGCACACCCGCCGCACCAACACAAACACAGCCGCGCCTAAATAAGGGAGAGTTCTACCGTGGGAAGGGGCATGCCGGACACCCGCCGCTGGCCAGCCAGCCGGCCAGCCGTTCATTGGGGCTGCCATCCCATCACAAAATGTCCAGCCTTTGGGGGAGCAAGGTGGTAAGGGGACCTGAATCACAAACACACACACACACACACACACACACGCTGACCCAGAAGCCCAGCTCTCCAAAGGCCGTTACTCCAGTGGAGGGGACCCCTTCCCCTTTACGGCAGAGACGCCAGAGGATTCATTCAAGAGGACCCTTCCCATCTTCACCCCCTCCCAGCCCTTTCAACAACCCCCCCCTCCCCAGCCGAGTGCCGGGACCCCAGCCCTCTGGAAGCACAGGGACCCCCCCTCTTTTGACTTCAAAGCAGCTTTAAAAGCCACGGAGGGATTGTGATCAAATGGGAGATTTGGGGGGGGGGCGCAGAGGGAAGAAAAAGCAGCCCTCGGCTTGGGGAAGGACCCATCTTGGAAGCAGATCGGGCCGGGGAGGCTGGCCCCAGCGGTAGTGTTGCTGACCAAGCAGAGCGTGGCGGCTCCATGGGAACGCCACGTGAGAAAAAGAGGGCCTCGCCCGGTGGGTTTCCTGCCCGCTTGGCACTGCTCAGCCTTCGGCCCACCGGCCAAACTGGGGCCATCTCCACCTGGCTCCGGGCCTCGCCGAAGGTCAGGACGCCTCGCCGGACAACCTGACATTTCAAACAGTGTAAACAACGATCGGTACACACACAGAGACAGCAAAAAAAAAAAAAGGGGGGTGGGTGGGTGGGTTAGGCCTCGAACAGGGATCGAGGTCAACATGACCTCACTCAGATCCAGCTTATTGCCACGTCAGTCTTTTAGGGAAGCCACGGGAAGGGGGGGGGAGGGAACCAGCAAATGGAGGAGGGGGGCTATTGCGTGGGCCAAGGCTTGAGCTGCAAGCCAACCCTTCCTGCCCCTGCTGCAGACCGGCAGGCAGCCTTTGGCCCAAGGTGGAGAAGGCCCCGGGGGCAGGCCTAAGGAGTTGGGGAGGGGGCTCCATCCCCAGCAGGCGTGGAGAGGGTCACACGGGCTTCCTTCTTGCCACCACACACGTCCGGGGTCTCTAAACGCTAAAATGGGGGGGGGAGAGGGGGGAAGGACGCCCGTGTATGTTCCTGTTACTTAGGGCTTTGCCTTGCCTGAAATGCCGCCGAGGCCAGCCAAGCCAGGAATAGTTTACAAATATTCCCCCCGGAGTTGTCCAAGGGGAGCAGAGTCTCTCGGGAATCGCCAAAGTCGGAAGAGAGAGAGAGAGAGAGAGAGAGAAAAAAAAAACACGTTTCCGTACAACCGAGCGCCTCTTTCGCTCCAAACCTGGCTGCGTGGGAATCCGGAGCAGATGAGGTTTCTTTTAAGGGGCAATTTTGGCAAATTAAATTTTTTTTTTTTTTAAAAAAAAGAAACAACAACCACGTTCCTCCAACACTGCTGGCAAATTGTAAAAAAACCACACAAACAAACCGACAAACGACGCCACAGAGAGGGGTCCGTCGCCCGGCAAAAAAAAAAAAAGGCCGCGGGCGCCTCTGGGTTCTCTCTCCCCCCCCCCCCCACGCTGCTTCTAAAACTCTTTAAAATCGCCCTTTGGAGCAAACCGACAGAAGACGGCGCAAAAGCCCTATTTCAACCTGTTCTTTTAAACAAACCAAAAAAAACCCCACCTTTAAAAAAGCCTTAACGTGGGCCCCCCCCCGCCACCCAACCCTCTTTTGAGACCAGATTCGGCCTTTCTTTTTTTTCCCCTTTTTACACCGTAAATACACATAGGTACATACGTACAGACACCGACCGGTGATCTGCAGGTATGCGTGGAAAACGGACAGCGTACGATAACGGTATTCCTGACGGTCCCAGCCGATCCAAAGACTGGAAAAGGACCTGGAACCGAGAATCGCGGCGCCAAAAGACGCCGGGGAAACATCTTCGGCAGCGGAAGTGCCAGAAATCCCGCCGAACCACCTTGGCGTGCCAAAAACGACCCCGCCCCTTCCGACCCGTGGGCATTTGGCAGGTGGCAAAGCCGTCCCCTGGCGGTGGGGGGGGGAAAATACCTCCGACCCCCCCCCCCGATACAGCTAGGCTGCCGGAAGCCTTCGGCAACTGCAGAGGCCAGGTGGCGGCACAGGGCGATGGCACAGTCTCCAGACACACAAACACACCACCCCGCGGAAGAGGCTGCAGGTCCAACGGAAATAAGCGCTGCGTCCCTTCCAGGCGCGCGTCTCTCCCCCCCTCCCCAAAGTGTATTCCTTAAAAAACGAGCCGAAGCCCCCCTCCCGAAGACTCTCTTGCTCTCAAACCAGGCTGGAGCGAGAAGACGGAGGCCGACGTCGTTTGGGATCAAACCCGGCACGAGTCCCGTTTTCCCTCGAAGGAGTTCCAGGCCGGCTTCGGTGCAAACTGGGGGGTGGGTGGGTGCTGGGGGGAGGACGGCGGCCAGAGGCGAGCGCTCAGCTGAAGCCCAAAAAGGAGAATCCAAGTCCGGGGGGGGGGGGGGTGAGTGGCGGCGGCGGCAGCAGCGAGGGTGTTCCAAGCGCGTGGCTGATTCCCTAAGGCAGTGCTCTCCGAGGCGCAACGGGAGAGTAAGGCAGCGGCCGCAGTTCGGGGTAGGGTGGGGTGGGCGGGCGCCCCCTTTCCTAACCCCGGAGAGACGGGGGGTGCCGGTTTCCCAACGAGAAGCGGCTGGGCTCTGCTCCCGGGGCCGAGGGTCACGTGGCCACCGCCTCCAGGTAACTCTGCAGTTTGCGGACGGTGGTCTCGTCCAAGGAGAAGAGGTCGAAGTCGAACGTGGTGTTGGTCACGTTGAAGTGGCCCGTCTCCTCGATCAGGTTGACGATCTGGGCACGGGGGGGGAGGAGAGGGGAGGGGAAGAGGGTTAAGGCTCCGCCTCTAGGCCTGACGGGCACGTCCCCCGACTTGGCCCCCCCTTCGCTTAGGGACCCGGGGGGTGGGGGGGGAAGATAAAATGGCACAGGGAGAAGTTGATTGGGGACCCTTTTCCCACACTTAGGATTTTGTGTGTGGGGGGGTGTGGGTGTGTGGGGGGGTGTCCTGGGTGCTCGCTGAGCCTTGCTTGCTTTCTCACGGACGTCTCAGGACCCAGCTAGGTAACATCATCGGTGCTAGAAGGGAGGGGGGGTTAGTGGAGAGGAGGAGGAGGACGACGACTGTGGGGTCCCTCTTCATGCCCAAACTAGGGAACACCATCATTGCCGGAAGGCGGAGGAGGAGGAGGAGGAGGAGGAGGAGGAGGAGGAGGAAGAGGAAGTCCTGGGTGCTCTCTGAGCTTGCTGGTTGTCTTGTGGACGTCTCGTGACCCAACTAAGTAACCTCCTCAGTGCTGGTGATGAAGATGAGGATGAAAAGCACCGAGGAGGTCACCTAGTTGGGGTCACCAGACGTCCACAAGGAAACCAGCAAGCTCAGAGAGCACCAAGGAGTCCATAGCCTCTCCTCCTCCTGCTCCTGTTCTTTCTCCTCCATCTTCGCCCTTCCTCCTTCTCTTCCTCCTCCTCCTCCTCCATCCTTCTCCTCTTCTTTCTCCCTCTCCTCCCATCCTCTTCCTCCTCTCTTCTCCATCCTTCTCTTCCTCTCCTCTTCCTCCCTCCTCCCCTCCTTCTCTTCCTCTTCCTCCTCCTCCCTCTTCTCCATCCTCCTCCTCCTCCCTTTCTCCTTCTCCTCCTCCTCTTCCTCCCTCCTTCTCTTCCTTCTTCCTCCTCCTTCTCTTCCTCCTCCCTCTTCTCCCATCTTCCTCTTCCTCCCTCTTTTCCCCTCCTCCTCCCTTCCTCCTTCTCCTCCTCCTCCTCCCTCTTCTCCATCCTCCTCTTCCTTCTTCCTCCCTCTGCTGCCAACCTGTCTCCCTTCTAGCACTGAGGCTCTTACCTAGCTGGGTCGTGAGACGTCCGCAAGGAAAGCCCCAAGCCCAGAGACCACCCAGGACGCCTCTTGCCAGCCCAGAGCTACAAACATCTTCCTTTATCACCACCTACGGCTCTTGCAGCCCCCCCCCATTCTGATCCCGCCATCAAAATCCGGACGCTCGCATTTACGGCGGGCTGCAGTGTCCCGGGAGTCGGGGGACTTTCTCCCCTTGGCGACCTTCTGCCAAGCAAAGTCCATGGGCAGGCCAGATTCGCTCAGCGACCGTCTTACTAAACTTTACCGACCGCAGCGGCTCACTTAAGAACTGTGGCGAGGAAGGTCGCGAAACAGGGCAAAACCTGGCCTGCCCATCCGCTCACTTGAACAGCGGTGGGCACTCAAAAGTCGAAGGGTCCCCTGCAGGAGGGGACTGAAATCCAGGCCGGCGGGCAGCCACCTCCTCGGGGTTTCCGGCCTGTTTTCGAATCCGGAAAGTTGTTGTTCTGAATTGTGGGCTTAACCCGCTGAGTTGGGCCGGGTGAGACCTCGGCCCTTTGCCTGTCTGCCCGTTTGCTGGCATCCCCTGGATCTGCCGGTCCCAGGAATTCTGGAGGCTGCAGAGGCCAGATTGGTCATCCCTCGCAAGCAGCAGGGGGGATGGACTAGCTGACCTTAAAGGTCCCTTCCTGGGGGGGGGGATAGGATTCCGAATACCGTCCCAGGAGTTCCTGTTTCCCACCCACCCCCCACCCCCCACCCTTTTCATGTGGTGTTTTTAATATCATCTTCCTTCCGTTCGGGTCTTAGGGAGAATTGTGGCGAGGGTGGGTCAAAATTGCGTTACTTCAAGTGGTGTGGCAATCATTTTAATAGCAAGAGCGGAAAGACTTAAAGACTTGTATGCCGCTTCGTAACGCTTTACGGCTCTCTCTAATGAGCCCTGGTGGCGCAGCGGCGAGAGTGCAGCACTGCAGGCTGGCTCTGCCCGCTGTCAGCAGTTCGATCCTGGACCGGCTCAAAGGTCGACTCAGCCTTCCATCCTTCCGAGGTAAAATGATGACCCAGATTTTGGGGGGCAAATAGGCTGACTCTGTAAACCGCTTAGAGGGGGGCTGTAAAAGCAGCGCGAAGCGGGATATAAGTCTAAGGGCTCCTTGCTATTCTCTCCCTCCTTCCTTCGTGCCTTTTTCTTTCTACCTCTCTTTTCTTTCCTTCCCTCTACTCTCCTTCCTTCCCTCCTTTGGGCCAGGCAATTCTACAAATGTATTCTCCCCCCCTTGCCCCCCCCTGCGATTGACAGGACTCTTGTCACTTCCAAGAATTGCAAAGCCAGGGAAGGATCCTGGCCTCCCTCATCTGGCAGAGCCACCCAATCCCGCTTCTCACCTGCTGTAGCACGTTACGTTCCCGTAGAGCCATCAGCCGCCGGTGAAGCTCCACCAACTCGTCCGTGTAAGCCTGGGGAGGGGGAGGGAGAGAAGAACAGTTAGGAGGCTCCAACTGCGGGGACCCCAGCATGGTTTCTGGCAGACGTTTCATCTCCTCATCTGACGAGGTTACCTAGTTGGCTCATGAAACATCTGCGAGAAAAAGCAACCAGCTCAGAGGCCACCGAGGAGCCCAGAGTCCGACCCTGGGCCACGAATACTCTCTTTTTATCGGCTCCGCCTGCTTCGGTTCCGTGGCTTTTATAAAAGGAGGGCCGGGCCCATATTCGACAAGGACAGCCTCTGCTATTGGATGGGAGAATGGGATGGAATGGAAAAGAACAGAATTAACAGAGAAGAATAGAACAGAGAATACAGTAATAGAAGAGAGCGGGGCTTTTCAACCCGTGCTACGCGTGTACCACCAGTGGTACGCGAGCACCTGGCAGGTGGTGCGACGCCTGGCAGGGTGGAGAGGAAGGAGCCGAAGAGGCGTCAGCGCCGCAGAAACCCAAGGAAGAGACAGCCGGAGCTGCAGGGGCTCTGCAGAGGCGCCGGGGTCAGCGCTGGGCTCCAGCTGATCGGCCGTCCCGGGAGAGGAGAGCAGGGCGCTGCGTGCGAGGGGTGGGGCGGGGCCTGTGCATGGGGTGGAGAAGCAACGCGGCGCCGCTAGCATGGGGGTAGACCAATTGCTTCCCTCCCCCTGCCAGACACCTGCCGAAGCCGCGCAAGATAAGGTTGCCACGTCCGCCCAGATGCCCCCACCTCCCTCAAGTGGTGTTTTTTTTTTACTAACCTGCCTTTCAGCTGCATTCCGTTTCTCCGTTGGCTTCTCGGCCTTCGCCACGCGTTTGTGGGACAAAAAGAACCCAAAAAAGTTCCACGAGACTTTCTAACTTCTCGCCAGATCTCACAAAGTTAGTCTGATGGAACTTTTTTTCTTTTTAACCGCTAGTCCCCACAAAGACGCGGCGAAGGCTGAGAAGCGAACGGAGAAACGGAATGCAGCTGAAAGGCAGGTCAGTAAAAAAAATAAAATAAAATAAACTCTTGGGGGAGGCGGGGGCGGCAACCTTACCCTGCATGGTGGCGGGAGGGTGGGCCGCCTGCCCTTCCCATGCCAGGCCAGCCCCTGCAGCCCCGGGGCGTCCGTGCTGGGTGGCGGTAGGCAGGGCGTTGAGGTGGGGGCCGGCAGGCCGACCAATGCAACAGGTGGAGTGCCGGAGGGATCGGAGACGGAGGGCGCTGAAGTGGGCGGCCGGGCCATTGGCAAGACAGAGCAAGGCGTCTGAGCGGAAAGCGACCTCAGAACAAGCGGGGACAAGAAATCCTTGCTTCCCCCCCCCGCCCAGAAATTGCCTTTCTTTCCCAGCCCCCGTGCCGCTTCTCCTTCGCGATCCGCCCCCGCCGTGTACAAGGAAGCAAAGTTTTTTTTGGGGGGGAAAAAACAGTGAATCAATCAGTTCCAACTTCCCGACCTTTCACGAGAAGTTGGAATTGATTGATTGACCTTTTTCTCCCCCCAATAAACTTCGTTTCCTTGCACGCGGCGGTGGGGGGGGATGGCGAAGGAGCAGCGGCACGGGGACTGGAAGTCAGGTAAGGAAAGAAAGGCAATTTCTGTGGGGGGGGGGGGGAGCGAGGATTTCTTTCCTTACCTGCCCCGCTTGTTCTGCTCAGACACCTTGCTCTGTCTTGCCAATGGCCCGGCCGCCCACTGCAGCGGCCTCCGTCTCCGAGCCCTCCGGCGCTCCACCTGCTGCTTTCGTGGCTCCGTGGGCAGAGCTGCAAAGTTCTCTTCTCCGACAAGAGCAGCTCTGCCTATGGAGCCACCAAACCAGCAAATGCCAGGGCCGGGTCCAAATTTGCCCCCCCCCGGGGCTATCCCAGAAATGGCAAGGGACCGGCCCCCGCTGCCCCAACCTGGCTGGGCGCCCTCCCGGCGCAACGACAGGAAACGGCGAGCGCTCGGCAGCCAGGTGGTTTGCCGCTGCAGCTCATTTGCCTCACCCTGCCCCGGCCCAGCCTTCCCCTGCCAGCCTCGCCCGTCACACTCGGCCATTCCCCGCTTTTGCCGGGACCTCTCCTCGTCCGGCTGTGCTTCCCCGCGTCGTCCTTCCTCCCCCTTTATAAATTTGGTGGTTTTTTTTTTCAGATTCCCCCTTTCCCTGCGGCCTTCCGGATCTGCAGCGACTCCGAGACTCCGAAAGCCGCAATCTTCAGCAGGAAGAAATGCAAAAGAATCAGTTCATTAGAGATGACTGAGCTGGGGGTGGGTGAGGGGGGGGGTTAGGAAGGGAAAACAAGCCGGGTTCCTATTCATTCGCACAAACGGGCGAAATCAAGCGATGGAAGAGCAGCTGTTAACATGCCGGAGAACCCGGAAGATGAAAAGAGTTCCTACGGAGATGGGCGAAGGCGCGCTCGCTCGTGCCAACCTTTCTGAAGGGAGCAAGTGGGGAGGGGCGGGGGAAAAAGAAAGCCCCCAATCCATTTGCACCAATAATTGTGCCTTTTTTTCCTGAAGCAGCAAGTTCTCACCTGTGTCTCCCAGCCCCCTACCCACCCCCAACAAAGCTGGCCAAGACACTCCCTCCCGTGGAAGTGGACAAACGAACTCAGGATGTGTAGTTGAAGGAAGCCCACCCCCCCCTCTCGATCCCCTGGGAGGTCGAGATTAATTAAGAAAATTCTAGAAGGTGCAGAGATTTAAGATTTAAGATTTAAGATTTATTGAGATTTTTATACCGCCCTTCTCCCAAAGGGACTCAGGGCGGTTCACAGGGCATAAATATAAACAACAGTACAAACATTAAAAGATAATTAAATTAATGCCCAAGTTAAAACCAGAATAATAAAACAAACCTATAAACAACCCAAGTACCCCCATCAGGCCAGACCCGCTAGTTCGAATAAATGGGTCTTCAACCCGCGACGGAAGGATCGGAGGTCTGATGCCATCCGGAGCTCAACCGGCAGTTGGTTCCATAACGCCGGAGCACCCACAGAGAAGGCCCTCCCCCTGGGGGCCACCAGTCGACATTCCTTGACAGGAGGCACCCTGAGGAGGCCCTCTCTGTGGGCGCGCACAGGGCGGAGGGGAGTCGACGCCGGCAGCAGGTGGTCCTCGAGGTATCGCGGACCCATGCCATGTAGGGACTTAAAGATCATAACCAAAACCTTGAACCTTACCCGGAAGACAACTGGTAACCAATGCAGCTCACGGAGCAAAGGTGTAACATGGGAGTACCGGGAAACTCCCAAGACAACTCTCGCGGCCGCATTCTGTACCAGTTGGAGCCTCCGAGTAGTCTTCAAGGGAAGTCCCATGTAGAGAGCGTTACAGTAGTCTAGGCGAGAGGTCACGAGCGCATGAGTGACTGTGCGTAGGGCATCTCGGTCCAGATAGGGCCGCAACTGGCGCACCAGGCGAACCTGGGCAAAAGCCCCCCTAGTCACGGCCACTATGTGATCCTCCAAAGTGAGTCGTGAATCTAGGAGGACTCCCAAGTTGCGAGCCCTATCCACAGGGGGTAAAAGCTCACCCCCCATAGAAAGAGGTGGAACATCCCAGGTGTCTCGGGAAGCCGGAATGTACAGCCACTCAGTCTTGTCAGGGTTGAGTTGAAGTCTGTTCCTCCCCATCCAGACCCGAACCGCCTCCAGGCAACGGGACATCACAGCGAGGGCATCACTGGGGTGGTTTGGGGTCGAAATAAAAAGTTGGGTATCATCAGCATATTGATGATACCCAACTCCAAAACCACGAATGATCTCACCCAGCGGTTTCATATAGATGTTGAACAGGAGAGGCGAGAGGACCGACCCCTGAGGAACTCCACAAGCGAGAGTCCTAGGGGTCGACCTCTGCCCCCCTGCCAACACCGACTGCGAGCGTCCCAGGAGATAGGAGGAGAACCACTGAAAAACCGTGCCTCCCACTCCCAATCCCCTGAGACGCTGCAGCAGGATACCATGGTCGATGGTATCGAAAGCCGCCGAGAGGTCTAATAGGACTAGGACAGAGGAATACCCCCTATCCCGAGCCCTCCAGAGATCATTCACCAGAGCGACCAATGCCGTCTCCGTGCTGTGCCCGGGCCTGAAACCCGATTGGTAAGGGTCCAGATAATCCGCTTCATCCAGGACCAGAGGGAGCTGATGCGCCACCACACTCTCAACAACCTTCGCAAGAAAGCGAAGGTTGGAGACTGGACGAAAGTTGTTCAATACAGCTGGGTCCAAGGCAGGCTTCTTGAGGAGAGGTCTCACCACCGCCTCCTTCAAGATGGTGGGGAAACAACCCTCACTCAAAGAAGCAGATATAACCACCTGGAGCCAGCCTCGTGTCCTCTCCCTAGCTGCATAAACCAGCCAAGAAGGGCACGGGTCCAATAAACATGTGGTGGAACTCAGCTTCCCCATAATCCTGTCCACTTCATCAGGGGTCACAGAATCAAACTCCTCCCAGATAACATTGACAAGACCGCCCGTGTCCTGATCGTCAGACTCTGCCCAGCTGGAGTCCAAACCGGTCCGAATCCGAGCGATTTTATCCGACAGATGTTGACCAAACTCCTCGGCACGACCCTGCAAGGGATCCTCCCTCACCTCCTGATTAAGAAGGGAGCGAGTCACCCTAAACAAGGCGGCCGGGCGATTATCTGCGGACGCGATGAGGGTGGAGAAGTAATTACACCTCGCCTCCCTCATCGCAGCGAGATAAGACCTAATGTAGGTTCTTAACCGCAATCGGTCGGGTTCAGATCGGCTGGACCTCCAGCAGCTCTCTAGGCCCCATCCGATTGCTGAGGATGCTTTGGTTACAAAGCCAGGTCTCCTCGCATGGAGTGGGCCTCCCTCTGACCCTCTGACTGAGAGTATTAACTGGGGTTTTAATTGTATTTTTAATTGTAATTTGGGTTTTTATTTCAAGGTTAGTGTAATTATTTTAATTGTTTTTAATTTTTGTAACTTGTTGCATTGTTTTAAAAAACCTTGTGAACCGCCCTGAGTCCTACGGGAGAAGGGCGGTATATAGGTTTAATAAAATAAATAAAAAAATAAAATAAATTTTGCCCTCCTGCACCCACCATGCGCAACCTGGCCAAGGAGAGCGAGCACGGCAGCAGCAGCAGCAGCCTTGAGGAGGAGGTCAGCGCAGCCGGGCTAGGCAGGGCTGTGGGGTCCTGGTGCCGTGGGAGCTCAAGGGCCGGGCTGGGTGCTTGACCTCCGCTGCCCAGGGCTCCGGGCAGTCCGTGCCACCGTCCAGACCCCCCCCTGGACGGCCTGAGGCTCAGTCAGGTTCCTCCAGTGGACCATGCCCCGGTCCCACCCCCCTCTGCCGGAGACCCTCAGATCCGCCCCAGTCCTGCCCAGGCCCGCACAAGCGCCCCTGACGTGAGTGACGTCGAGCTGGCCACGCCCTCCCCGGCCATTGATCGCATGACCCTGGGACACTGTGAGCGTCGTAAGTATGAATCAGTTGCCAAGCGTCTGAATGTAAATCACTTGACCCCCGGGGATGCCGCAAGAGTCATAAGGGTGAAAAATGGTCATCGAGTCAATTTTCTCAGTGCCGTTGTAACTTCGAACAGTCACTGAGCGAATTGTTGTAAGTCGAGGACTACCTGTACTTTATCATTCCCCCCCCCCTTTTTTTTTGGTCATTAAGTTTTTGACACCTTGCTTAGGCGACTGGTGGTACTCGGATGTTGCCATATCCTAAAAGTGGTATGATGGGTGAAAAGGTTGAAAAGCCCTGGAATAGAGAATAGAATATAGAATAATAGAGAATAGAATAACCAAATAGAACAGAGAATAGAATAGAATAGAATAGAATAGAATAGAATAGAATAGAATAGAATAGAATAGAATAGAATAGAATAGAATAGGAGAATGGAAGAATAGAATAGAATAGGAGAATGGAAGAATAGAATAGAATAGAATAGAATAGAATAGAATAGAATAGAATAGAATAGAATAGAATAGAATAGAATAGAATAGAATAGAATAGAATAGAATAGAATAGAATAGAATAGAATAGAATAAGGAATGGAAGAACAGAACAGAACAGAATAGAATAGAATAGGAGAATGGAAGAATAGAATAGAATAGAATAGAATAGAATAGAATAGAATAGAATAGAATAGAATAGAATAGAATAGAATAGAATAGAATAGAATAGAATAGAATAGAATAGGAGAATGGAAGAATAGAATAGAATAGAATAGAATAGAATAGAATAGAATAGAATAGAAAATATGGAATGGAATAATAACAGAATAGAATAGAATAGAATAGAATAGAATAGAATAGAATAGAATAGAATAGAATAGAATAGAATAGAATAGAATAGAATAGAATAGAATAGAATAAAAATGGAACAGAATAGCAGAGTTGGAGGGGACCTTGGAGGTCATCTAGACCAACCCTCTGCTCAGGCAGGATACCCTCTACCGTTCCAGACAAACGGTCGTCCGGTCTCTTCTTAAAAAGCCTCCACTGTTGGAGCCTTCAGTTGGGTGATTCCTGCGGGGGGAAGGGGGTGAAGGCCACAGACCGGAAACCAGGAGATGGGGAGTTCCAGTCCCCCCCTCCTTCGGCACAGAGCCAGCCGGGCGATCCTGGGCCTTCACCCCCTCGGAGCCTCCAGACGGGAGAACGGCAAACCACTCCTGAAAAACGTGGCCAGGAAAACGGCAGAGACTGACCCAAAGACGGGTAATCCTCGTGTTACGACCACATTCGAGCCCCAAATTTATATTGCTAAGGAAAACATTGGTTAAAGTGAGTTTTGGGCGGCTTCACGACCTTTCTTTGCCACGGTCGTTAAGCGAATCCCTGCAGTGGTTAGGTTAGGAACACGGGGGCAAAGCGGATTCGGCTTCCCCCATTTTGACTTTGCTTGCCGGAAGCTCTCCAGAGGGGATCGCTGAGGACCGTCGTAACTATGAGCCGGGGGCCAAGCGCGTCAATTTTGATCAGGTGACCCCGGGGAGGCAGCTGCTTCGGTCATTAAGCGTGAAAACAAGGGGGGGGGAAGGATAATTCCCTTTTTTCAGGGCTGCTGTGACTTTGGTCACTAAATGAAATGTTGTTAAGTCGAGGATTATCAGCGCTTGCTGGGAGTTAATAGCGGTGCGGAGGAACCCGAAAGAAAAGATTTAGCTGTATTTCTTTTTTCTCATCTCTTGCCTTTACAGGCAGTCCTCAACTTATGACTGTTCGATTAAGGACCGAACTTGTAACGGCACTGGGGAAAAAAAAAAGTGAATTATGACTGTTTCTCGCACTCACAGCTGCCACCGCAGAGTCCCTGAGGTCGCCTGATGAAAATTTGGGCACCGGCAACCAGCGCATACTTAGCATGGTTGCAGTGGCGAAGTGTGTGTGTGTGTGTGTGTGTGTGAGAGAGAGAGAGAGAGAGAGAGAGAGAGAGAGAGAGAGAGAGAGAGAGAGAGAGAGATGAGAGAGAGAGAGAGAGAGAGAGAGAGAGAGAAAGAGAGAGAGAGAGAGAGAGAGAGAGAGAGAGAGAGAGAGATGATCATTCCAAGCACAGTCAATACGGGAGGAGTCGGATCCACTTAGTGACCCTGCGATTCGCTTAACGCCCACGCAGTGTGCTGAGCAGGCGCGACTAAAAAAGTTGGGCACGATTCACTTTAACGACATAGCAAGGGAAGCCCCAACTGTGGTCGTTAAGTCGAGGACCACCTGTGAGTTCTCGGGCTTACGATGACCGGTTTCCCCCCGTTTTCCCGCCCATGGCACGAAGTCGCCGGTGTGCCCCATGGCGGAAAGGGGAGACCCCACGTGGGTTGAGCCCACCCACCCTGCTGGGAGGCTGACTGGCGGGGTCAGCAGCCAATTGGCATCAGGCAGCTGCCTCAGGGCCGCCTCCAGGAAGAAGCTGGTAGGAGGACAGAGTTTTGACCCCCCCCCCCACACACACACACCTGTGTCTCTGACACACACACACACACCCAAATATTCCCAGAGCCCCCGTCGGGCGGAGATACCTTGTCGTAAGTCCCTTTCTTCAAGATTTTCTCTGGTTTATTGCAAGACTCTGGGCTTTTCCTCCCGGATACCTGAAAGTGAGTAGACAGAAAAAAATCAGAAAAGGCCAGGAACTTTTCGTTTCCCAACTCCCCTGTGCAGAATACCGGCAGTCCTCGGCTTATGACGGCAACGGGAACCCAGAATCTCCACGGCTAAGCCAGAAAAGCTTGTTAAGAGTGTCAGGGGTCCCATTTTACCTCCTTCCTTTGTCGCAGTTTAAGGGAATCGCTGAGGTCGTTAAGTGAACCGTGCGGCCGTTAAGCGGATCTGGCTCCCCCGACGAATTTGCTCACAAAAGGGGATCATGTGTCTTGCCCCTCCCCCCCGGTAGGGATGCTGCGATCGTCATAAGTATGAGTCATTTGCCAAGCATCTGAATTTTGATCGTGTGACCCTGGGGTGGCCGCAACGGTCGTAAGTGTAACAACCAGTCAAAAGTCACTTTTTTCAACGTTGCTGTGACTTCAAACAGTCACTAAACGAGTGGCTGTAACTCGAGGACTATCTGTACTCCTCCCTAGCCCTGAAAGTCAGCCTCATCCTGCTGTTCTGCTCTCCTGGCAATGGGGGATTGTCAGAGCACGCACAGTCTTATTGCACGAGATAATCCAGGAGGAAACACAGTACACGGTGGTCTGTATTAAATGGTGGTTTATCTTACACTACCTACAATATCATACACCAGGAACAATATACATACAGGTGCTAATACAGCAAAATCCAACACACAGCAGTTACAGCATGAAATGGAAGAGAGAGAACACATCAGCGAAGCCTTCTTTTTATACAAAGGCTCTTAAAGGGACACAGACCCTGCTGGTCATTCCCATCATTACATTTTACACTACATAAACTGATTAGCTGTTAAATCATTACCTTGACAGGGATTAAAAAAATTGGTCAGGAATGAAGACACCCGCCCCCCTCCCATTGCTCCCTCTGCAGAAAAAGCTGTGCAGGCAGTCCTTCGACCGTTTAGTGACCATTCAAAGTTAAAATGGCACTGGGGAAAAATAGACTTACGACCCTTTTCCACACTTGTGACCTTTGCTGCAGCATCCCTCAAAATTCAGACACCTGGCAACTGACTCCTTTTTATGACGGGTTGCAGTGTCCCCGGAGTCACGTGATCCCCTTTTGCAACCATCTGACAAGCCAAGGAAAGCCAGACTCACTTAACAACCACAGCGATTCACTTAACAACGGTGGCAAGAAAGGTTGCAAAAGGGGGCGAAACTCAGTTGACAAATTTCTGACTTAGCAGCATAAATTCTGGGATCAAAATTGTGGTCGTTAAGTCAAGAACAACCTGTATCGCAACATCCCAGGTGCAGGGCCAAGCAGAGCCTTCCCCCGCAAGATGCTGACCAACCAACCCTCGGATTCTGCTGCGGCCGATCCTTCGTGTTCTGGCACAGGCACCCCTACCCTGAAGCCTCAGTGGGGTCTGCTAAGCTTGTCTCCTTTAGGGGGCTTCTGGCGGGTCTAAGACACAACTCGCCACGGCCCACTTGTTGCGGGCAACTTGGCACCGGGACAGCCGGGACAATCCACGTGAGACAACCCAGTGGAATCAATGCCGCCAGCCACTCTTTCCATTTTGGCCCATGGAAACGACGTCAAAGAAACGGGAGACAGTTGTCCCGTGCCTGGAACTATCCTGCGGCAAGTTGGCCAGGGCAAACTGGCCACACTGGGTTGGCCGTAAGGTGGCCGGGGCGAGTTGGCCACGGGGGAGATGGCCACGGCAGGTTGGCTGCAGAGAGATGGACACAACGAAATGGCCACGGCGAGAGGGCCACACCGGGCTGCCCGTAACAAGATGGCCTACGCGAGTAGGCTGCAGGGAGAAGGGCACAAGGATAAGGCCACGGCAAGATGGCCACGGGAGTTGACTCCGGTGAGAGGGCCACGACCAAACAGCCACAGGGAGTTGGCTGCAGCGAGTTGACCCATCCTGTTTATAGTTGGGGAAGACACCCCCCCCGCCAATCTTTGGGCTCCCCGCTTTTCCCAAATGGATTCAGTCCCAGAAAGAAGTCAGAAGGCCCTTGGTTTTCTGATCCAGGTTGCTTTTTATGCACCCCACGTTCCGACGAACCCCGGTCCCCTGTCTGGGCAAAGGGGGGGGGGGTGCCCTCCTCCACCCCCCTCCCTGTGGCTCCAGCAGAGGGGCTGAGGCTGGTTCAGAGGGCGGAGGCTGACCTTGTTGTTAGTGGAGGGGACTTTCTGCCTGGGCGGCGTGTCTCGGCTGGGCAGGCAGGAGTCCCCACTGTTGTCGGTGTCGCTGTCGCTGTGGCTGAGTCTGAAGAAAGGGAGGGTTGAGAATCAGGGGGGAAGTTGGGGTGGGGAGAGAGCCCCACCCCACCCCGCCCGCCCCCAAGTAGGAGAGAAAGGCAGGCAGAGGTTCAGAAAGGCCACAGGAACTACTTCCAGATCATACAAGGCTTGCAGAGGACCAGAGGCGAGCTGGGAGACAGACACGCACCCCCCGCAAAAGGAGGAAGGGGGATCGGGTGCCGTTCCCGCTCTCACCTGGCCTCTCTGCTGATGGGGGTGGACTTGACCGCCACCTCTTCTCCAGAAGAGCTGTCGTCATCGTCCGATTCTTCCGACTGCAGGTCCTCCACCATGGAACGCAGCGGCCCTGGAAGCAGAAGCCCAGCCGTTAAAAAAAAGGGGGGGGGGATTGGAGAAGTCCCAAAGGTGCTTTTTTTCCCCCCACGAGGCAACTGGACTTCCTATTTGTTGTTGTTTTGAAGACGTTTCGCTTCTCATCCAGGAAGCTTCTTCAGCTCTGACTGCATGGTGAGGAAGGGAAGCATTTATACTCCTTGCAGAAAAACTGGTCATTTGCCTTCTTTCAGAGAGTCGTTGAGGCCACCTGGAGGGTTTACCTGTGTCCTCAGGCTCACCTGAGTGGTGCAAATGTGTATGGAGCCTCCTTGGAACAACACAGTCCTTTCAGCAGTTCCAAGGCGGCTCCACACCCATTTGCCCCACTCAGGCGACCCTGAGGACACAGATGAACCTCCAAGTGGCCTCAACGACTCTAAAAGGATGCAAATGACCAGCGGTCTGCAAGGAGCATAAATGCTTCCCTTCCCCGCCATTCGGTCAGAGCCGAAGAAGCTTCTTGGAGACAGATGCACCACTCGGGTATTTCTGCAGGCAAAATGGGAACCCCCCATCCAGCCTTCAATCTACCCATTCCGTTTCCATTTTCTCATCTGATTCTTCCCGGGCTGCTGCTTTCAAAGGGATCTTTTATCGGGCAGGTGCGGCCTGGTGAAAAATTAAGATCTGAAAAGCAGCCTGCAGATTTGGGGGAGGCAGGAGACCCTCCCACACCTGAGCACAGCCCTCTGTGCCGTGAGAGGGCCAGCGGGAATTGGCTTTGCAGCTAGCCAAGGTCCACAATTTCTCAGCAGGGCGTAAATTTATTTATTTAAAAAAGAGGAAAACTTAACCACAAAATGAAAGGAGCTAAGCCTCCAAAGGTTTGGTGGGGGGAGGCGGAAATTAGGGAAACATTTGATCTATTTCCTATCTTTTCCAATGAGAAAAAAATGCACTAGGGAACTTGAAAACTGTCCAGGGGTGACAAGGGGATAATTCCTCTGTTCAGAGAGGAGGGGATAACTCCTCTGTTCTGTTCAGAGAGGAGGGGATAATTCCTCTGTTCTGTTCAGAGACGAGGGGATAATTCCTCTCTTCTGTTCAGAGAGGAGGGGATAACTCCTCTGTTCTGTTCAGAGACGAGGGGATAATTCCTCTGTTCTGTTCAGAGAGGAGGGGATAATTCCTCTGTTCTGTTCAGAGAGGAGGGGATAATTCCTCTGTTCTGTTCAGAGACGAGGGGATAACTCCTCTGTTCTGTTCAGAGAGGAGGGGATAATTCCTCTGTTCTGTTCAGAGAGGAGGGGATAACTCCTCTGTTCTGTTCAGAGACGAGGGGATAATTCCTCTGTTCTGTTCAGAGAGGAGGGGATAATTCCTCTGTGGCTGAGCTGTGGGGAGGCTGGTCCGGTCAGCAGCTGCCCGGGACTAAGGCTTAATCTAGGTCTTGGGGGGAGGGGCAAGTGACCCCAGCCACGCACCTTGACTGTGGTTCTGAGACGGCTCAAAATCCGAATCGGAGCTGGAGTCGGAACTGGAGCTGGAGTTGGAAGGACTGGATACGGCAGACTTTGCCGCCCCCAGAAAAGGAACAAGAAGAGAGAAGAATGTCAATAAGAGAGGGAGGCCTCTGCCTCTTCACTTCCTTCTTGATCCATTCATTCGTTCATTCATTCATTCACTCACTTATCTGTCTATGGAGATTCTCTGTCCTACAGGTCACAGTTATCCCAAAGCTGGTTTTTTCAGGAGGCAACTGGACTTTTGTTTTTCTTCGAAGACGTTTCACTTCTCATCCCAGAAGCTTCTTCAGCTTCTGAATGGTGGGAAATGGAAGGATTTATACTCCTTGCAGACAGCTGGTCGTTTGCCTTCTTTCTGAGAGTCGTTGAGGCCACTTGGAGGTTTGTCTGTGTCCTCGGGGTCACCTGAGCGGTGCAAATGGGTGTGGAGCCTCCTTGGAACAACACAGTCCTTTCAGCAGTTCCAAGATGGCTCCACACCCATTTGCATCACTCAGGTGACCCCGAGGAGGCAGGTAAGCCTCCAAGTGGCCTCAACGACTCTCAGAGCGAGGACTAATGACCAGATGACTGCAAGGAGTATAAATCTTTCCTTTCCCCCACCATCCAGTCAGAGCTGAAGAAGCTTCTCGGATGAGAAACGAAACGTCTTCAAAGAAAAACAAGGAAGTCCAGTTGCCTCCTGAAAAAAGCAGCTTTGGGACATTCATTCATTCATTCACTCACTCATCCATTCAATTCTATCCTTCCTCCTCCCCCCCCCTTTTTGGTTTCCAGAATTTTCTCTACTCAGACGTGTCTTACAGGTAGTCCTCATCTTATCACAATCAGGGCCAGAATGTCCGTCGTTAACCAAGGCGGCGGTTAACTGGGTTAAACCCAATTCTAAGACCTTTTGCCCCAGTTGCTGAGCAAAGCGGGGTTAAGCAAACCACGTGGCCGTTAAGGGAATCCGGCTTCTCCCGTGGACTCTGTCTTGTTGGAAGCTGGCCGGGGATCACACAACCTCATGAACGCCCCCACCAATACATGCCAAGCGATCTAATTTTGATCATATGGCTGTGTGTGTGTGGGGGGGGAGAATGCTAAGATGGACGTAAGCACGAGGACCGGTCGTAAGTCACTTTCTTCAGGGCTGTCGCAACTGAACTGGTCGCCGAAGGGATGGTGGTTAAGTCGAGGACTCCCTGTGTACACGGGCTTTCCAAGAGGGAGGGCCGGGGGAAACTGACGGGCACGTTCCAAAAGTCTCTTAAATCTGCCAGGAGGGGAAATTCCCAGGGACGGAGAGACCAAGGCTCCCCACTGCATGGAAGGCCTCACCCCGGACAGCCAGGACCCCCCCACCCCCCCCCAGGGAGTGAGCGGCAGTGTCCCTCCGGCTGCATCTCTCCCATCCAGGCTTCAAGAGGCGACAGCCTGACACTAGCAACGGGGGGAGGAGGGAAGGACCCGAATTGCAAGGAGGAAAGGGGGGGAGAGATGGACGCCCAGCTGAGCCTTGCCAGAAGCTTCAGCCAGCCCAGGTGGATCCTGGGAACCGAGCGCCTGTTTCCTAAGCCAGACACCCGCACCCGCATAGTGACACAGGCAGTTCTCGACTTACGACCGCAATTGAGCCCAACGTTTCTGTGGCTGAGACATTTGTTAAGTGGTTTTCCACCACCCCCGCCCCCCCCATTTTCCGACCTGTCTTGCTGCAGTTGTTCGGCAAGTTGTTATTAAGTTAGGAAGACGATCGCCACGTGGATCTGGCTGCCCCGTGGTCGGAGGGTCGCAAACTGGGATCACACTATCCCGGGAGACTGCAACCATCGTCAATATGAACCAGCTGCCCAGCATCTGAATGTTGATCTCACGACCAGGGAGACACCCCAACGGTTGCCAAGCGTGTAAAAAGGGTCCTAAGGCACTTCTTTCAGTGCCGTCGCAACTTGGAACGGTCGCTAAATGAAACTGTTGTTAAGTCAAGGACGGCCTGCATTTCTGCAGATAACTGGGGGATGGCTGGGGGGGGGAGAAGAGGAGAGGTGTTTTTCCTTTCTGCTGCTTGCACGGGAAAACCTCAGATTCAGCCGACGCCACTTCTGTACGGGCGGCAGTCCTTCCCTTACAACAGCCCATTTATTATTATTATTATTATTATTATTATTATTATTATTATTATTATTATTATTATTATTATTATTTATTGAACTTATATACCGCCCTTCTCCCTTAGGACCCAGGGCGGTTCACAAGGCAATTAAAACAACATTACAATACAAAAAGTTAATAACAATTAAAATAGATTAAATTATCCTTGATTAAAAATCTAAAACCCCTATAACTCTGATTAAAAAACCCAATTACAATAAGTTAAAAATTAAAAATTCTCAGTCCTGGCCGGAAAGCTCAAAGAGCCAGGTCTTCAGGTCCCGGCGGAACGAACGAAAATCTGGGGCAGTCCTGAGCTCTACGGGTAACTGGTTCCAAAGGGCAGGCGCGCCCACAGAGAAGGCCCTCCCCCTGGGTGTTGCCCGCCGGCAATCCTTTGCCGGCGGCACCCTGAGAAGACCCTCCTGTGGGAGCGCACAGGACGAAGGGAACTTGATGCCGGCAGCAGGTGTTCCCTCAGATATCCCGGACCCATGCCATTTAGGGCTTTATAGGTCATCACCAGCACCTTGAATCTCACCCGAAGGGCAACCGGGAGCCAATGCAGCTCGCGGAGAAGAGGTGTTACACGGGAGTATCGGGAGACTCCCATCACAACTCGCGCGGCCGCATTCTGCACCAGCTGAAGCCTCCGAGTGGTCCTCAAGGGCAGCCCCATGTAGAGAGCGTTGCAGTAGTCTAGCCGGGAGGTCACGAGCGCATGAGTGACTGTGCGTAGGGCATCTCGGTCCAGATAGGGCCGCAACTGGCGCACCAGGCGGACCTGGGCAAAAGCGAAAAAAACCCCTGTCATTTAGTGACTGTTCGCAGAGTTACAGTGACACCGGAAAAAAAAGTGACTCAGGATTGTTTTTCGCCCTTACGACCGTTGCAGCATTCCCCCGCCCCACGGTCACGGGATCAAAAATTCAAACAGTGGGCAACTGACTCGTATTTATGACGGTTGCAGTGTCCCGTGTGTGTATGTCTGTGTGTGTGTGTGTGTGTGTGTGTGTGTGTGAGAGAGAGAGAGAGAGAGAGAGAGAGAGAGAGAGAGAGAGAGAGAGAGAGAGAGAGAGAGAGAGAGAGAGAGAGAGACGTGACCACATTTTGTGACCTTCTGACAAGCCAAGCCAAGGGGGGGAAAGCCAGATTCGCTTAACGACCGTATGACTAACTTAGCAACGGCAGCGACTCGCTTAACCACGGTGGCAAGAAAGGTTGCAACACTTGTCACTGTCAACGCTGCTAACATCGAATGTTCTTGCTTGACAAGAGATGAAGAAGTAGCTATTTCATATGTTAAACTTGTGCATTGCTTTACGACTTTATTGCTTTAGTTTAAAGTTGGCAGGAGGGAAGAGTAGGATTGCACTTTCAAGGCCGTTTGTCTCTCTAAAGAAGATAAGGCTTTGGCGGTTCTTCTAACGGAAGGGAAGCTGATTCTTTCAATTAACTGGAGAATAGGATTAATGACAAAATTAGAAAGGTGGAGAATTGTGTTTAATTACATTGTGCAAGGGGGCAGAGATTTCAGATTCCAGCTTCCTTCGAGCAAGCCTTTGCCAGTGCATTAGGCTAATAAAGGACTTTTAAGGTCAACCATGCCTCAGAGTCACTTGAAAAGCCCATACGTTGTCGGAAACCTGACAATCACCTAGTTTAAAAAAAAACAATTGCTGGTCTATTGCGACCGTCAGCCGAGGGTTACCTGTAGGCACTTGGCCAAAGCCGAGCGGCCAGGGCTCCTCTCCTGGCTAGGTGACCGAGTGGGGCGGCCAGGCCAGGCCCGGGCGCTCACCTCTGACTTGAGCGAGGCCTCGTCCTCCGAGTTGGACTCCTCGGCCACGGCCAGCTCCAGGGCCTTCTTGACCGCCTTGGCCTCGCTCTCCGGCTTGGCCTTCTCGGCCTTGGCGCCGGGCGGCTTCTCCTTGGGCGGCTTCTTCTCTGCGTAAGAGGAGGAGGAGGAGGTGGTGGTGGTCCGGTGGGCGTTGGCCGGGAGGGTCTTGGCCCCCTTGGTGCTGTTCTTCTTGGGCTTCTTGGGCACGGGCTTGGGCGACTCCACCGGCAAGGGCCGCTTGGCGGTGGGCTTCCCCTCGGGGGGCGGGGGTGCCCCCCCCTTGGGCGAGGCATTCTCCAGCTTGTGCTCCTTCAGGGCCAGCTTGGCCTCCTTCAGGGCGGCCTTGGGCCCCGGCTTCTCCTCCTTCGGCCCTTTGTTCTCGGCCGCGTGCTTCTTGGAGGGTTCCTTGGCGGCCTTCCCGGCTTCCCGCTCCAGCTCCCGAGAGGCGCTCTTGCTCTCCGAGTCTTTCCTGGCCCTCTCCCGGTGCTCGCGGGTGACTTTGTGGGGCTTGGAGAGCTTGCCCCCCTCTTTGCTCACCTCCTGGACATCGGGGGGGGGGAGGGGGGGAGGGGAGAGAAACAACAACCACAGAATAAACAAAGAGCTAGGAGGGACCTTGGAGGCGATCTAGTCCAACCCAATGGTGGAAAAGGTCAGGTTCTACATTTAGGCAGGAAAAATCAAATGCACAGGTATAGCATAGGTGGTACGATGCTCAATAGTAGCAACTATGAGAGGGATCTCGGAGTCCTAGTGGACCATCACTTCAATATGAGCCAGCCGTGTGCTGCAGCTGCCAAAAAAGCCAACACACTGCTAGGCTGCATAAACAGAGAGAGGGAAATACGACACACAGAGTTACTCCTGAGTAGTTCCTTTTTTGCTGTTCGCCTACAGGCAGAATCTTGCCAGACCAAAGTAATGATCTGCATAACCACAGATGTGCTGTGTGCAGCAGCTGGTAAAAAAAGCCAACACAGTGCTAGGCTGCATGAACAGGAATTCTGGGAGTTGAAGTCCAAGAGTCATAAAAGAGCCAAGGTTGCCTACCCCTGGTCTAGACTCCCAGAATCCCACAGCCAGCCAAATACGACACACGGAGTTACTCCTGAGTAGTTCCTTTTTTGCTGTTCGCCTACAGGCAGAATCTTGCCAGACCAAAGTAATGATCTGCATAACCACAGATGTGCTGTGTGTGCTGCAGCTGCTAAAAAAGCCAACACGGTGCTAGGCTGCATCAACAGAGGGAGGTAATTGAGATCACGTGAAGAGTTGATACCACTTTACAAGGCCTTGGTAAGGCCACACCTGGAATACGGCATCCGGTTTTGGTCACCACCATGTAAAAAAGATGTTGAGACTCTAGAAAGAGTACAGAGAAGAGCAACAAAGAGGATCGGGGGACTGGAGGCTAAAACATACAAGGAACGGTTGCTGGAATTGGGTCTGTCCAGCTTAATGAAGAGAAGGGCGAGGGGGGACAGGATAGCAGCCTCCCAGTATCTCAGGGGCTGCCCCAAAGAAGAGGGAGTCAAGCTGTTCTCCAAAGCCCCTGAAGGCAGGACAAAAAGCAACGGATGGAAACTAGTCAAGGAGAGAAGCAACCTAGAACTAAGAGAAACCTCCTGACAGTGAGAACAATTAACCAGTGGAACAACCTGCCTCCAGAAGCTGTGAATGGCTCCAACACTGGAAGTTATTTTTAAGAACCTCCTGCTCAGGCACTGAAACCCTGTATCATTTCAAACAAATGGCTGTCTGGCCTCTTCTTAATAACCTCCAGTGATGGCGCACCCATAGATTCTGGAGGCAAGGAGTTCCGCTGAATAATTGTTCTGACTGTCAGGAAATTCATCCTTAGTTCTAGGTTGCTTCTTTCCTTGGATTAGTTTTTTCCCTTCCTTCTTTCCTATTATTTTTCCTTCCTTTCCCTTCCTATCATTTTCCCATCCCCTCCCTTCCTCCCTTCCAGAATCATAGAATCCTAGGGCTGGAAGGGACCTTGGAGGTCTTCAAGTCTGACCCCCTGCTCAGGCAGGAGACCCTAGACCAGACATGTCAAACACAAGGCCTGGGTGGCTTCATGCGGCCCGTGAAACCATCCTGGAAACAGTGAGGGAACGGCCCCCGCTGCCTTGGCCCAGAGACCCTCCTTCTGCCAGAGACCCCCAGATCTGTCCCAGTCCTGCCCAGGCCCCCATAGGCACCCTTGATGCCAATGATGTAGAGCTGTCCACGCCCACCCAGTAGGCCGTACGCACTCTAGCCACGCCCACCCAGTAGGCCACGCCCACCCTGGCCACGCCCACCCAGCCCCGAGGGCAACCACAATGCTGATGCGGCCCTCAATGAAATTGAGTTTGACACCCCTGCCCTAGACCATTTCAGACAAAGGGCTGTCCAGTCTCTTCTTAAAAACCTCCGGAGATGGAGCATTCACCGCTTCTGGTGGCAAGGAGTTCCACCGATTAATTGTTCTAACAGTCAGGAAGTTTCTCCTTAGTTCTAGGTTGCTTCTCTCCATGATTAGTTTCCATCTGTTGCTTCTTGTCCTGCCTTCAGGGGCTTTGGAGAATGGGATGACCACCCCCCCTCCCTCTTCTTTGGGGCAGCCTTTTGTATTGGAAGACTGCCAACGTGTCTCCCCTAGTCCTTCTCTTTGTTAAACCAGACATCCCCCAAGTCCTGCAAGGGCACAAAATCAGAACAACAGCGGTTAACTTTGGGGACAACACAAAAGACTGCCTGGTCCAAGTGTCGGCTGAACGAGAGTTGGGTCTTCGGAAGGACCAAGCCGTCACCTACCTGGTTTTTAGGAGTAGCATCTGAAACACCAGATCAGACCGCTGGGATACATAGCATGCACCTGGAATTGTCTCACACGGGAGCCTGCCCTACAGGTTGTCCTGGACTTACACCCACAACTGTGCCCGAAATTTCTGTGGCTAAGACAGACAGTGGGGTTAAGTGAGGTTTGTCCCATTTTACGCCCTTTTCTTGCCACAGATGTTAAGTAAGGTGGCTGGTAAGCGAATGCGGCTTCCCCAGTAGCTTTGCTCACGCGAAAGGGGATTGCGTGATCCCGGGACACTGCGACCGTCGTAAACACGAGTCAGTTGCCAAGCGTCTGAATTCTCATCACGTGAGCCCTGGGGATGTTGCGAAGCTAAGTGTGAAAAATGGTTCTAAGTCGCATTTTACATTGCGACTTAGGTCACTAAACGAATGACTGTAAGTCAAGGACTACCTTTGGAAAGAAAGAGATGCCGGCATTTGCTGAACAACTCCGACTATTAAGAAATTGGGGCCAGCTATTTCATTCTGCACTTTGGAACAAGAGAGAAAAAAAACTCAGATCTGTTTTCCACGTCAGGATTTTTTTTAATTCCAAGAAAACAAGCGGTGTGGTTTTTCTCCTATTTTCTATTTCCCACGGGAAGCGATCTCTTTCGTTCCCCATAAAAGCAATTTTCTTTTGTCTTTGGGATATTATCCAATTGCCTAGCGTCAATCAGAAAGCTGTTCCGAGAATTAACCATCCCAAGATTTTGTGGTGTTTTAGGACTGTAATTTCCAATGCGCTTTCTTTCCGGAAAAACATCATCTATACGTGTAGTATCTGCGCCTCTGTTAATATTTTTAATTTTTCCTTTCCATTATTTTCATCATAATTATTATTATTATTTTTTTAAAAAAATAAGGGTGGGAGTTTTGGAGAAGAAGGGGGGAAACGTATTTTAGGAAGAACTTTCAAGGCAAAAGGTATAGAAGGAAACCACTGCAAAAAATAATAATAATTCAGAAGTCACGATAAGCTTCTGGCATTTATAAAGGGGGACGTATCCTGGGGTTTTTTCCCCCCAGCCTAAATAACGAAGATCCGTACAGGTGGTTCTCGACTTACGACCACAACGGAGCCCAAAATTTCCATGGCTAAGCGAGACATGAGTTTTGCCCAAGTTTAAGACTTTTCCTGCCACAATTTTTAAGCGAATCACCGCCGTTCTTAACTTAGCAACACGAGGGTTAAATGAATTCGGCTTTCCCCATGGACTCTGCTTGGCAGAAGGTTGCAAAAGAGGATCGCGTCACACACGCACACAACACTGCAATCATCATCACTGTAAGCCAGTTGCCAAGTATCTGAATTTTGACCCTGTGACCACAGGGGGGGGGGGAATGGGATGCTGCAACGGTCGTGTGAAAAACGGTCTTCAGTCACTAGCAGACGTTCAGCTGCGCACTTTGGGATGCGCGCCCTTCGGAGCGTGCGGGAGTGTGAGCGGATTCCCAGAAAACATGGCAGACTCCAGGAACCGTTTGTGCTCCAGTTTGAGATTCAGACAACACGGACTCGTCCCCAATGTCCTGCGCCCGTCTTCAACAGTGAAGGGACCCAGGGCAGAAGGCTCCACACCCCTTTGCACCGCTCAGGTGAGCCTGAGGACACAGGGAAATCCTCCAGGTGGCCTCAACAACCCTCAGAAAGAATGCAAATGACTGCAAGGAGTATAAATCCTTCCCTTCCCCGCCATTCAGAAGCTGAAGAAGCTTCTGGGATGGGAAGCGAAACGTCTTCAAAGGAAAAACAAGGAAGTCCAGTTGAAAAAGCACCACTGAGGACACAGATAAACGTCTAAGTGGCCTCAACGGTTCTCCAAAAGAAGGCAAATGATCAGCTGTCTGCGAGGAGCCTGGTGCACCAGTTGCGGCCCTATCTGGACCGGGATGCCTTGCGTACAGTCACTCATGCGCTCGTGACCTCTCGTCTAGACTACTGTAATGCTCTCTACATGGGGCTGCCCTTGAAGACCACTGGGAGGCTCCAACTGGTGCAGAATGCAGCCGCGCAAGTTGTGCTGGGAGTCTCCCGATACTCCCATGTTACACCTTTGCTCCGCAAGCTGCATTGGCTGCCGGATGCCCTCCGGGTGAGATTCAAGGTGCTGGTAATGACCTACAAAGCCCTACATGGCATGGGTCCGGATTACCTACGGCAGAGGTCTTCAAACTCGGCCCTTTTATGACTCATGGACTTCAACTCCCAGAATTTCTCAGCCAGGCATGCTGGCTGAGGAATTCTGGGAGTTGAAGTCCATGAGTCATAAAAGGGCCGAGTTTGAAGACCTCTGACCTACAGCAACACCTGCGGTCGGCATCAACTTCCCTCCGTCCAGTGCGCTCCCACAGAGAGGGCCTCCTCAGGGTGCCTCCGATCAGGGAATGTCGACTGGTGGCCCCCAGGGGGAGGGCGTTCTCTGTGGGTGCGCCAGACCTGTGGAACCGCTTGCCGGTTGAGCTCCGGATGGCCCCCGACCTTCGCTCCTTCCGGCGGGATCTAAAAATGTATTTATTTGAGCAATCTGACCTGGTTTGATGGGTTAGGGTTGGGGTTTTAATATGTTTTTAATTACTGTTTTAAACTTGGGCATTATATTTAATCGTTTTTTAACTTTTGTATTCTGTTTTTATATTTATTGCCCTGTACACCGCCCTGAGTCCTTCGGGAGAAGGGCGGTATAAAAGTATAATAAATAAATAATAAATAAATAAATAAATCCTTCCCTTGCCCACCATCCAGTCAGAGCTGAAGAAGCTTCTTGGATAAGAAGCGAAATGTCTTCAAAGAAAACTATTTTTCATCATTATTATTATTATTATTATTATTATTATTATTATTATTATTATTATTATTATTATTATTATTGTTATACAAGAAAGTCCAGCTGCCTCCTAAAAAAAGCACCTTTGGGACGACTGCCTGTAGTCTTTGCCCCCCCACCCCTTCACATCCTTGCTGTGAGCCCAGTTTAGCCACCTCCATGAAATGGACTTCAAATGGTGGAATGGAATATACTGGGGGGGACGGGGGACGGGGAGCAGAATGATCAAACTCTACAGGCTGTCTGTATGCCCAATTCTAGGGTTTTTCTTTTAAGGTCCCCCCAATATGGAATGAGAACGCCTAGAATCAAGTTTCTAGATCTTATGATTTTTTTAAAAAAACTCAACTGAAAAACCCATTCTACTTCCAGAACTTGACTTACAACAGTCCATTCAGTGACTGTTCAAAATTACAAGGGGATTGGGCCGGGGGTGGGAGGGCGGGGAGAGAAAAAAAAACGACTTGACTTATGACGACCGTTGCAGCATTCCCCCCCCAGTGTCATGTGATCAAAAATCCAGACGCGCTTGGAAACGGGCTTACTTACGACAGCCGTGGTGTGCCGGTAGAGGGGGCGGGGTCCCGTTGTCCCGTTTGGTGACCTTCTGACCAGCCAAGTCAAGGGGGGGGTGGTGGTGGTGGCAAAGTCAGATTCACTTAACCATGTTACTATAACTGAATGATGGCAAGAAAAGCCGCAAAGTGGGGGGCAAAACCGGCTTGAGGAGTGTCTCGCTCGGCGACGGAAACGTTGGGCTGCGTTGTGGTCGTTAAGTCGAGGACCGCCCGCGTCCCCAAGTGACTCACCTTTGATCCATGAGACGGTTTGGACTTCTTAGGATCGGAGAAGGCCGAGAGGGGGATGGTAGGGAGCATGGGGTAGTCGGGACTCGGCCTGGAGACGGCTTCTGCACCTTCCGGCATGACCATCACCTGGGAAGAGAGACCAAACGGTTATCAACCTGGGAAACTCTGCTTCTCACCAGGCGAGAGTGTCTAGGCCAGGGGCAGGCAACCTCGGCTCTTTTATGACTCTTGGACTTCAACTCCCAGAATTCCTGAGCCAGCCACGCTGAGGGAAAAGGGAGAGGTTTCCAAGCTGAGCCATGCCAGCTCAGGAATTCTGGGAGTTGAAGTCCACGAGTCACGAGGGCGCCATAGTTCCCTATGCTGGCTCAGGAATTCTGGGAGTTGAAGTCCACGAGTCACGAGGGGGCCATAGTTCCCTATGCTGGCTCAGGAATTCTGGGAGTTGAAGTCCACGAGTCATGAGGGGGCCATAGTTCCCTATGCTGGCTCAGGAATTCAGGGAGTTGAAGTCCAAGAGTCATAAAAGAGCCAAAGTTGCCTACCCCTGGTCTAGACTCCCAGAATCCCCCAGCCAGCCAAATATGATACACGGAGTTACTTCTGAGTAGTTCCTTTTTTGTTGTTCGCCTACAGGCAGAATCTTGCCAGACCAAAGTAATGATCTGCATAACCACAGATATGCTGTGTGTGCAGCAGCTGCTAAAAAAGCCAACACAGTGCTAGGCTGCATGAACAGAGGGAGGGAATCGAGGTCACGTGAAGAGTTGATACCACTTTTCAAGGCCTTGGTAAGGCCACACCTGGAATACGGCATCCGGTTTTGGTCACCACCATGTAAAAAAGATGTTGAGACTCTGGAAAGAGTGCAGAGAAGAGCAACAAAGATCAACCAGTGGCACGGGTACCACCTGTGGTACATCGGCACCTGGCAGGCGGTACCCGGACATCCTAGGAAAGTGGAAGCAGGGGAGGGGAATGAGCTGAACCAGTGGCAGCACCGCACAAGCCCGAGCGAGAGACGGCTGGAGCTGCAGGGCTGTCGGGGCTCAGCGGAAGCACCAGGATCAGAGCCAGGATCCAGCTGGAGGTCGGCACTAATCCTGGCGCTTCTGAGCCCAGAAGAAGCACCGATCAGCTGGAATGTTGCAGCATCTCCAGGGTCTTGTGATTTATATTCCGATGCTTGGCAACTTGATTCATATTTATGACGGTCACAGTGTCCCAGGGTCATGTGAAGTGACCAAAACCTGCTGCAACCACCAGCGGGGGGGGGGGGGAATAAAAACCAAACACCCCCCATTCCACCCCAACGCTCACAACAATGAAAACCTCGCACAGTGGGAAGAGCGCCGCCAGGTGGGCAGGCAGGCGTCTTGCGCGGATGTGGCTTGGGGGGGGCACTTTTTTCAGTGCCCTTGTAACTTCGAATAGTTACTAAGTGAACTGTTGTAAGTCGAGGACTACCTGTACTTCATCACTTTTTTTCTTTTTTGGTCATCAAGTTTTTGACAGCTTGCTAGTTGACTGGTGGTTCTTGGACGTTGCCATATCCTAAAAGTGGTACAGTGGGTGAAAAGGTTGAAAAGCCCTGGATTAGGGGACTAGAGGCTAAACGTATAAGGAACGGTTGCTGGAATTGGGCCTGTCTAGTTTAATGAAGACCAGGGGTGACATGATAGCAAAGTTCCGATATCTCAGGGGCTGCTCCAAAGAAGAGGCAGTCAAGCTATTCTCCAAAGCACCCGAAGGCAGGAAAAAGAAGCAACGGATGGAAACTAACCAAGGAGAGAAGCAACCTGGAACTAAGGAGAAACTTCCTGACAGTGAGGACAATTAACCAGTGGAACTACCTGCCTCCAGAAGCGGTGAATGGCTCCAACACTGGAAGTTTTTAAGAAAAGATTGGAGAACCATTTGTCTGAAATGGTATAGGGTTTCCTGCCTCAGCAGGGACCTCCAAGGTCCCTTCCAACATCATTTATTTATTTTTTATTTTTATTTATTTTTATTTTTATTTTTATTTTTATTTATTTTATTTATTTATTTTATTTTTATTTATTTTATTTATTTATTTTATTTATTTATTTATTTATTTATTTATTTATTTATTTATTTGTTTGTTTTATATACCGCCCTTCTCCCGGAGGACTCAGAGCAAAGTAAGTATACAATAAAGCAATAATAAAACAAATAAAACCCCAAATCTATCAGGCCAGGCCGGCTTGCTGGAATAGATAGGTTTTTAAGTCATGCCGGAAGGTGCGAAGGTCGGGGGCCATCCGGATTTCGGCTGGCAAGCAGTTCCAAAGGATTGGCGCATCCACCGAGAATGCTCTCCCCCTGGGGGCCACCAGCCGGCATTCTCTGACCGGTGGCACCCTGAGGAGGCCCTCTCTGTGGGAGCGCACAGGGCGGAGGGGTGTTGACGCTGGCAGTAGGTGCTCCCGTAGGTAATCCGGACCCATGCCATGTAGGGCTTTGATGATGATGATGGTTTTCTGGGCGTTTAAAGTCTGATCTAGGCACGGGAAGAAGACAACTTGGTGAACTGCCAGGGAGGGTCCATTCTGGCCCTCTTCCTGCCTACTGGGCACCGCAAGCTCCGCTGCCTCTTTGCCCTCAGAGAAGCAGCCCCTCCCTCCAGGGAATCCAGACTACATTCCACTGCACTGTCCAAGGCGCCATCAGTGAGCTACGGGAGTTATACTTGCTGTGCATTCTGAACTTGGGCTGTTTGCTTGCCGATGTTTCGTTACTCGGCTAAGCAACATCTTCAGTGCTGAAGGGAGCGACAGCGCTGATGATGTTACCTAGCTGGGTCATGAACCATCTGGAAGAAAACAAGCACCAAAGGACCCCCTCATTTCAACCCTGAGCAAAATATTCTGTCTCAGCGTTTAGAGCAGGGGTGTCAAACTCAATTTCATGGAGGGCCGCATCAGCATTGCGGTTGCCCTCAGGGGGCCGGGTGGGTGTGGCCAGGGTGGGCGTGGCCTACTGGGTAGGCGTGGCTAGTGCATATGGCCTACTGGGTGGGTGTGGCCAGCTCTACATCGTTGGCATCAAGGGTGCCTATGGGGGCCTGGGCAGGAGGGGGACAGATCTGAGGGTCTCTGGCAGAAGGAGGGTCTCTGGGCCAGGGCCAAGGCAGAGGGGGCCGTTCCCTCACTGTTTCCAGGATGGCTTCGCGGGCCGCATGAAACCACTTTGCGGGCCGGATACAGCCCCCGGGCCTTGTGTTTGACATGTCTGGTTTAGAGGGTTCAATCTTACTCCGCTGCTCGTCCATTTCACAGTACAGCTAGTCCTCGAATTTCAGCAGTTCATTTACTGACCGTTCAAAGTTACCATGGCACTGAAAAAAGTGACCTCTGACCCTTTTTCACACTTAACGACCACTGTAGCATCCCCGGGGTCACGAGATCAAAATTCGGACGCTTGGCAACTGACTCGTATTTATGACGGTCGCACGGTGTCCCGGGGACCACGTTATGCCCCTTTTGCGACCCTCTGACAAGCAAGGGGGAAGCCGGATTCACTTAACAACCACGTTAGTACTGGCAACTGCAGTGATTCATTTAACAACCGTGGCTAGAAAAGGTTGTAAAATGCAGCACAAGTCATTTGGCAACTGTCTCGTTTAGCAACAGAAATTTTGGGCTCAATTGTGATAGTAAGTCGAGGACAACCTGCCTCCCGAAGCGGTGAACGCTCCAACACTGGAAGTTTTTAAGAAGAGACTGGACAGCCATTTGTCTGGAATGGGATAGGGTTTCCCGCCCGAGCAGGGGGTTGGACTAGATGACCTCCAGGGTCCCTTCCAACTCTGGTATTATTGTTGTTGTTGTTGTATGAGTCCCAACTCTAGTACTGTTCCAAAGAACAAAGGGAACTCTGTTTTTTCCCCACACACAAACTTTTTCCAGTGTTAAAGTCTTCAATCAGAAACAATCAATATAAAAGCAAAGGGCAGCCCATCGTAATAATTTTCTTTTCCATTAGATTCTGAGTAGACCTTTTGATTTCCTGATTTATCAACTTTAACCCAGTACCGCGTGCGAACTTTTAAGAAAAGTAAAAAAATAAAAATCAAGCAAATCAAATGCCGTAAACGCGGCAGGTTACAAAATAGGTGCCCCACTTAAAAGTTTTAAATGTCCGTCATTTCCAACAGCTGCCCGGAGAAGCAATCGTTTAACCTCCTGTAGGAAAACGCCGGTGTCAAGCATATCTCTGAGGTCCCGTGCCCAGACAAAAGACACCTCTTTTGAAGATGGAAAACTTGACAGACAGGGGGGGGGGAAAACAAAAAGCCACCAAACCATTTTCGTTCTCCTACCTAAGCTGCGTTCCTTAATTACTCACCCCTCCGGCTTTGATGAGCTTGTGACGGAATTCCTTGGTGGGGTTGTTAAACGTCAGCTTCTCGCACCGCAAATGGTTAACTGGGGGGTTTCCTTCCAGGTTTAGGAAAAGGTCATAGGTAAAGCAGACTTTCTTCGGCTCCTCCTAAAAGGAGAGAAATAAATCTCGAAAAGATTGGCATGATTGCGCCGGTCCCCCGTTCTGCCATTTGGCAGCCAGGTGTGTCGTCTCCGTGCTCGGGAGGACTCAAAGCAGCCAAATGAGAAGAACTGAGCGTTTTAACAGGGAAATTCTCTCCAAACTCAACAACACCGTTGGCAAATCCTTCTGTGGTGGTGGAGGAGGAGGAGGCAGCCCTGTGAAAGCAGGGTCGAAGTACAGGATAGGATCGTTCCCCGGTATAAACAGAAATCTTGGCGTGAATACGGCAAAATCCTGTGCAGTTGGGCTCAGGCTGATTTCTACAGGACCAGACCTGCTACCACTTTCGCGGTCACCATGCCACGGTTGGGTGGCGGAAACGGTCTCTAAAACGGCACAGCTTTTTTTTTTAATTAAAAAAAAACTAGTTTGCCCAAAGCATTTTGGAGATTGAGTGTCGATGTTAAGAAGCTGGACGATTTTCCCAGAGGCAAGGTAATGAATTTTGGGCGAGGAAGAACAAAAGATCCTATTATCCCCGTCCAGAATTATCTGCTACGGGGTGTAGATCAGAGCTGGGGTGCCTAAACACACCTACTCATTGCTGTCTTTTTTTTTTCTCTTCGCTGACTCGGATTTTTCTTAGAAGGGCTCCCCCCCCCAAAAAAAAACAACAACAAACGGGAAGGTGAAAATGCTGCAGAAGGAAAGGAAAGGCGGGGAGGGAGGAGCAGCAGCGGAGAGTAAAACAAACGATACCTTGTTTTTGAAGTAGACCTCAATGGGCATAATGAAGCCCGCGTAGCCGGACTCCTCCACTTTGTAAGGGGGCTCTTTGCAAACTGTGAGGGGGAGGGGAAAAAGGGGCATTAGCAAGCCTCCCCAAGCAGCTTCAACTTCTGTAAAGCAGGCAAGCGGCAGGGACGAGAATGGATCACAGGGTGACCCACGGCGAGACACTCTCCTACCCATAATACCACCTGCAGACAGCTTCAACATCCCCACAATCACGGGGTCAAAACCCGGGCGCTTGGACACTGACCGTTGCAGTGTCCCGGGGGTCAGCGTGATCCCCTTTCGCACGACCTTCCGACTGGGAAAGTCCACGGAGAAGCCAGATTCACTTGATCGCCATGTTGCTAAGGGATTCACTTAAAACTCCCCGAGCAAACGGCTTGCTTAACAAGGCCCCGTGTTCAACACCGTCAAAGGAATGCCCGGGAGGAGGTTTAACGCTCACGGCGGTGACGGCCCGGAGGGACCTGACATCGACCCCCCCACGATAAAAGTTAAGGGGGAACAGAAGCTGCACCCCACTTTTCCTAACCTCCCCCTACCCCAGGCAGTTGAAAGCTACTCCCCATCCGAGCCGACTTCTCCTGGAAGCTGTTCCAATTGCGCAGGAATAGCTTAGTCCTCAACCTACGTTCAGCCACTAAGTGAGGTCACGAGGGGCTGAATGAAGGGGGCCTGGGGGGTCACCTGAGTGCGAGCCGGGTGCTTGTCCCCCGCTTTGTAGTTCTGACCGGCCGCAATGACCTGGGACCGCCACTTGCAGCCTCGCCTGCTGGCTTCCCCAGAAAGTCAATGGGGAAGCCGGCAGGGAAGGTCACAAGTTGCTGAGTAGGTCTCTCCTACTCGTCCACTCTCCCCCCGGTCCCTCGGTGGTTGTGTCACACGGGCCACTCGCACACAGTTGCACATCCTCCCTAACCTGTACCCCTCGCACACCTCCTCAACCTTCCCTGACCCACACCTCTTGCACGCCCCTCGGTAGTGTCTCCGAACCAGGCCTCTCGCTCACCACTTGGTGCACTTTCCTCGGAGCCTGGCTCCAGCCTGCCTCCTGCCTCTGGCAAGTCCCTTTCCTGACCCACAACCCTCACAGCCAGGCCTCTTGTGCACCCGTCTCCTACCCTCACGCACCCTCTACGACCTGAGCTGCCTCTCTCTTGCCCTTCCCAACTTGCAAGAATCTATCCTTGCTATTCCCCACCATCCAGTCACGACTGAGGAAGCTTATTGAATGAGCAGCAAAACAATTTTCTCTCCTTCTGCTTCTCCTTCTTCCTCCTCTCCTCCTCCTTCCTCTTACCTACTTCTTCTTCAAGAGGGGGGAAAAACCCAGTCCGGTTGCCTTTTGAAAAAGCACTTTTCAGATACCTGGGACCTGCAACATCTTGCCGGCTTCTCCGCAGACTTTGCACGCGCACGCACGCCCACTCACCACGTTTGGGTTTTGGGAAGCTCTGATGGAGGCGGAAGACCACCCTCTCCACAAAGTGCTGAATCTCAAACTGCTCCGGGCCGCGTACAAAGACCATCCAGTCGTGGGTGAAGCCCTCGGTGGTGGGCTTCTTGCGCAGCTGGGCACGGTGTCCAAGCTCCAACTTCACCTGGACTGTACACTAGGAAGGCAGGAGGGGATGATGTGTGCAAGGGGAGCGGAGGGGCAAAGGAAGAGGAGGAGGAGGAGGAAGGAAGAAACAGGCTGTCCGTCAAGAAGATCTAGCTGGTGAAATGCAACGGTCACTGCTTAGAAGAAAAAGTTACGCCAATTGTCGAAAATTCAGGAAAGAGAACCGCAGAAGGAATGAGTCGATCCCTTAGTTTAGAACCGGCTGCTAACTCAGCGGCTGCTAAGAGGATATTAATTTGGAAAAACCTCAGGATCTAGGTTCTCCTCAGGTGGGCTCACGACGATTGGAAACGTAAAAGCGTGCCGCACGTTTAATTTCTCACACACAAACTGCAGATCAGCTCAAGGCAAAACTGTTCCATCCAGATTGTGGGTCAACGTCTGTGCGCTGCCCTCTTTCAACTGTGGGCTAGGACTCACCACATATAGGGTGATGTTTACAATCACACACACACACACACACACACACACAAACTCTCTCTCACACACACACACACGTTTGGAGGCAAAGGTGAGCCCTGAATTGTCTTAGCTGTTCTAGCACTTAGGGGGAAGGTAAAAGGGCCCAGCACAGCAGCTGAAAAAGGAAAGGTGAGTGGCTTATTCTGCCCCTTCAGTTATTAACCTTTTCTGACATTTTGGGGGTACATTATCATGAGCCCGCAGGAACGGAGGGAATGGAGCAGACAGCACCACGAGGGCCCTTTGAAGATTTTTAGGCCCCAGCAGCTGAACCTGTTCTTGACTGGGGAAAAAATTCACCAAGGGCCTGAGAAAATAGATGACGGAATAACAGAATAACTGCGTTAGAAGGGACCTTGGAGGTCTTCCAATCCAGCCCTCTCCACAAGCAGGAGATCCTGTACCATTTTGGACAAATGGTTGTCCTGTCTCTTCTTGACGGAGCACCCACAACCTCTGGCGGCAAGCCGTCCCACTGGTTGATTTTTCTCACGGCCAGGAAATTCTCTTGCTTCTCTCCTTGATCAGTTTCCATCCGTTGCTTCTTCTCCTGCCCCCGGGGGGTTTGGAGAACAGGTTGACCCCCCCCCACACACACCCCTTCTCTGTGGCAGCCCCTGAGATATTGGAACAATGCTATCATGTGCCCCCCCCCCCGCCGGTCCTTCTTTTCAAAAAGGAAAAAAAAAGCATAGAGTCACAAAAAACGTGACTATGGGGGTTTGGGGAGTTGCTCGTCTGTTCAGGAATAATCCCGGGTTTCTGAATAGGGCCTGCGACCGGGGTGAACACCAGTGGCTGGAGTTCATAAGAGGACAAACTGCCATTGAACCAACACTCGGCTGCCAGGAGGAGGAAGATAGTGGCTCAATTAACAGGCAGTCCAAGCATCTAGCAGGGGGAGTTACTAGAACAGTTGTACAACTGATGGTTATGGTTGTTGTTTTTTTTAAAGAAGAAGTTAGCCCCTGTGACTGCACGTCTGAAGGCCAGGGTCTGTTTTATATCCACCTGTCTGGTTTTTTTGGCTCCCTCATCGACACCCGGCGCTCTAATGTTGGATTTCCGACCAAAGAGTTGGGCTGAGATGTTTCAGCTCTTACAAACATCCACCTTATAGATCCAGAGATGCTCAGCGTTCGAAGATCGATGCAACCTTTCCCCTGGTTTTGCCAGTCAGAGGCCGCGAGCGGTTATAAAAGTTGAAAGGAAGAGCACAAATCCAATCGGTAGGTAACTCAACAGCTTCCCTCCTACATTCACCTCTCCCAATTACCAACTCGGCTAGACTTGGGTTAGGTTCGTCTGCAATGCGCTAATTTGTTACGATAGGTAAGCTCACTGCTGCTCATAAGCCATGGTTTGCAGCTTGCCAGACGGGCAGAAACTGCAGTCATGTATAGTTTACGTCTATGAGAATCGTCTGCTCCCCATCTTGCTAAGCTTGTTGAGTGACCGTTTTAAGGTACAGCTCTGCACGAGAAAACGCAGCTGGTAGCTGCGGGCACTGTAGCGTTGCCCCAGGGTCACGTGATAGCAATTCATGCGCTTGGCAGCCAGCTGGCAATTGCAAAGCCGCAATGTCCCGCAACCACCGTTGGCGACTTCCACGGCTGACTTCCAACACGCCAGAGTCCACGGGGAAGCCGGCAGGAGATGGCAAAGGACAACCTGGCGGTGAGAACAATTAACCAGTGGAACTACCTGCCTCCAGAAGCTGCGAATGCTCCGACACTGGACGTTTTTAAGAAGAAGAGAGAATGGTGTAGGGTTTCCTGCCTGAGCAGGGGGTTGGACTAGATGACCTCCAAGGGCCCTTCCAACTCTATTATTATTATTATAACCGTGTGAGTGTGGGAGGCTGCAACCGCACGGGACTCACCTCAGGATGGCAACTGCGGTAGTAAGTCAGCGTGGTCCTGACGCAACTCACAACAGCGTGGTCACTGAGCTCAACTCACAACAGCTCGTTTAGTGACCATTCAAAGTCACAACGGCACTGAAAAACGTGACTTATGACCGTTTCTCATAGTTACGACCTCCGCAACCACCCCAGGATCACGTGACCAAAATTCAAACGCTTGGCAATTGGCGTGTATTTATAACGTCGCCGTACCCCCCCCCACTCTGCCACCTTCTGACAAGCCAAGTCAATGGGGGAAAGCAGCTTTGCTCAACAGCCGTGTTACTAGCTTATCGGCTGCAGAGATTCACGTAACAACTGTGTCAAGCGAAGTTGTAAAACGGGGCAAAGCTCACTTCACAAATGTTCCACTTAGCAACAGAAATGTCGGGCTCAATTGTGGACGTAAGTCAAGGACCACCTGTGTCGTCCTTCACTCCATGAGAATAAAAGAGTCGGAAAGCAGCCTGGAGGTCATCTAGCTCAACCCCCCTGCTGAAGCAGGAGACCCTATACAATTTCAAACAAGCGGCTTGTCCAGCCTCTTCTTGAAAACCTCCAGTGACGGAGCGGCCACGATTTCTGGTGGCGAGCCGTTCCACTGGTTCATTCTTCCCACCGTGAAGGAAACTTCTCCTTAGTTCCAGGTTGCTTCTCTCCTTGGCGGGTTTCCCTCCGTTGCTTCTTCTCCTGCCTTCGGGCGCTTTGGAGAATAGCTTGACTCCCTCTTCTTTGGGGCAGCCCCTCAAATTCTGGAAGGCTGCTACCCTGTCCCCCCCCGGTCCTTCTTTTCTCTCGACGGGCCGTTCCCAAGTCCCGCAGCCGCTCTTGGTGCGTTTTCGTCTCCGGGCCTTTGCTCCTCTTAGCTGCTCTTCTCCGCACGTTCTCCGAAGTCTCCAGCGGGCCTGGCGCATCAGGTAAGGAAGCCTTGCCTTCCGCTTCGGACGAAGCCCCTCTCGCGCACGCGCTGCAAGCGTCCCCCCCAGGAGTGGCACTGCCCCCTCAGGGCTGCCCGCAGATGCGTGCAGAAGGGGTGGGGTGGAGGGGGGGGCAGTCCCCCAATGCAAAGGACGGGGAGGGGGGGGGCGAGCGGCCAGCAGCAAGAGGGAGCCCATTTAGGGAGGGAGGGAGGGAGCGAAAGCCCCTGGCGCCCCCACCCTCCTCCCCCCCCTGGCCTGAGGAAGCCACGCCCCTTCAGACGGGCAGGCTCCTCCCCCCTGGCTGTCCATCTTCACATCCTCCCCGCTCCTCCCCCCCCCGCGGGAAATTCAATGGGGACGGCACCCCAGAAATCTCACCCCGCCCCCTCCCACCCGCAGACCTCCTTCGGATGGGCGGGGCTGACGTGAGGGCCTGGTGGGCGTGGCCAGCCGCTCTGCCGCCGCCAAACCCCGCCCCCCTCCAAGGGTGTGGGCGTGGCCGCCCGGCGCCCTGTGAAGGCTGGCCCCGCCCCTTTTCTGGGAGGGGGGGCCCAAGGGAGGGCCGAGGCGCCGCCTTCTTCTCCTCCTCCTCACCTGGTTGTCCATGGCGGGGACGGGCCGCCTGCCTGGCGGGATGGGGCCTACGGGGCTCGGCCTGGCTCGGCGCCCTTCAGGGCTCGGGGTGAGGCGGCTGCTGCTCCTGCTCCTGCTCCCGCCGCCGCCTCCTCATGGCTCGGCGCCGGGCGGGAGTCGGCCTGGCGTGTCCGCGCCGCGCTGGGCCCGGCCCCCTCCGAGCCTCGCTTGGCCGCCAGCGCTGCTGCTGCTGCTGCTCCTGCCGCCGCCGCCGCCGCCTCCTACACACCGGAACCGGAACCCCTCCCCCCCGCGCTCCCCTCGGGGACGAGCAGCCGTCCCGACCAATGGCGGCGCGCGCTTCGGCGCCTCTCCGTCCCGCCAATAGGAGCGGCGCGCAGAGGGCGGGAATAGCGGCGGCCGCCCGCGGGCCAATGGGAGCCGAGGGGGCGCGTTGCCCGGGAGACGGCGGAGCGCTGGCAGAGCCAGCCAGGGGAGGAGGGCGGCTAGTCCTCGTGGAGGAGCCGCTGCCGGCGGATATGCGCGGGACTTGCTGCCCCGACCGGATGGGCGGAAGGTGGAGCGAAGACCCCCCCGCCCCCTGGAGGGCAGGACTTTGGGGTGGGGGTTTTGACTGAGGAACCAGGAGGGGGCATCTTGGGGGGGTGGGCTGTGCTAAACATCAGCCCAGACCACCTCGCAGGGGGGTTGTTGGGTGGAAGATAGGGAGTGCAGGTAAGTCCTCCAGTTGCAACCGCAACGGAGCCCGAAATTCAGACATTAAGCAAACTTTGCCCCTTTTTAGCACCTTTCCACCCACCGTTGTTAAGCGAATCCCTTCAGCTGTTAAAGTTAGTGATGTGGCCATTAAATGAGTCTGGCTTCCCCCATTGACTTTGCTTGCCAGAAGGAGATCGCCTAACCCCGGGGAGACACGGCAACTGTCGTAAATAGGAGTCGGTGGCCAAGCATCTGAATCTGGATCACATGACCAGAGGGGTGCGGCAACGGTCGTATGTGTGAAAAACAGTTGTAAGTCGCTCTTTCCATGCCGTTGTAACTTTGAAGTCAGTAAATGAACAGTTGCAAGTCGAGGACTCTGTATACTAAGGTATGTTTCCTGCCATGAGTTATGTATATAATAATAATAATAATAATAATAATAATAATAATAATAATAATAATAATAAAGATTAGGAGAAATAAATACAGGTAGTGCTCGACTTACAACAATTCATTTAGTGAAGAGTTACAACAGCACCGTCTTGTTCTTCACTTAGGACCGTTGCGGCATCCCTGCGGTCACGTGATCAAAATTTTGGACGCTTGGCAACTGACTCAGTTACGATGCATGCAGGGGTCACATGATCCCCTTTTGCGACCTTCTGACAAGCAGGCCAGGTTCACTTAACGACCGTGTTACTCGTGTGACTGCGGCGACTCACTTAACAGCCATGGCAAGGAGGGTTGTAAAATGGGGCAAAATCCACTTAGCAACTTGTCTTGCTTAGCAATGGAAATTATGGTCAACTTATTCACCGAAGCACCTGAGGGCAGGACGAGAAACAATGGCTGGAAACTGAACAAAGAGAGAAGCAACCTGGAATTGAGGAGAAACTTCCTGAGAGTGAGGACAATGAACCAGTGGAATGAATGGCTTGCCACCAGAAATCCTGGGCGCTCCATCACGGGAGGTTTTTAAGAAGAGGCTGGACAGTCGCTTGTCTGAAATGGTATACGTTCTGCTCGAGCAGGGGGCTGGAGTAGGGGGCTGGACTAGAAGACCTCCAAGGTCCTATCCAGCTGTATTCTATTCTGTTCCGTTCCGTTCCCTTCCATTCTATATTATATATTCTATTCTTTATTCTATCTAATTCTATGTTCTATTCTATCGTATATTCTATCGTATATTCTATTATATTCTACATTATATTCCATATTCTATTATATTCTAATTCTATGTTCTATTCTATATTCTATTCCATCCCATCCCATTCTATGTTCTATTCTAATTCTACTCTACTCTGCATTCTATTCTATTCCTATTCTACTCTATTCTGTAATTCTATTCTGTTCTTTGTTTATTCTATTCTATTCCATTCTAGCACTGGACTCACTGGAGAATAGCCTAATGCTGGGAAAGGTGGAGGGCAAGAGAAGAAGGGGACGACAGAGAAGGAGGTGGCTGGATGGAGTCACTGAAGCAGTAGGCGTGAGCTTAAATGGACTCCAGAAGATGGTAGAGGACAGGAAGGCCTGGAGGAACATTGTCCATGGGGTCGCGATGGGTCGGACACGACTTCGCAGCTAACAACAACAACATTCTATTCTATTCTATTCTATTCTATTCTATTCTATTCTATTCTATTCTATTCTATTCTATTCTATTCTATTCTATTCTATTCTATATTCTGTTGTTCTATTCTATTCTAATTCTATTCTACTCTACTCTACTCTGCATTCTATTCTACATTCTGTTCTGTTCTGTTGTATTCTATTATATTATCATTATTCTATTCCATCCCATCCCATCCCATCTTCTATTCTATTCCTTAACAGTGGAAATCTTCAACTCAATTGTGGTCGTACGTCGAGGACTACCTGTCAATGCAGAGGGTCAGATCGGAGAGCAATGAATGCAACCAGCAGCCAAGTGGAAAAAAAAGAGATTTTTTTTTAATGATTCGACCAAGAGGACGGACGATGACGAGGCCTCCATTATCCGCCCTATTTGTAAGAATTCGCTTTGTGCTTCGGCAGGAAGGAGAAGTTGGCAGGAACACGGCCCAGCAGCATCTCGCTGGGAGAAAGGAAAAAAGAAAGAAAAGAAAGTTGGATCGCGAAGGATGCCGGAATTCCCGGGGCGGCACCGCAGGGGGGGGAGGGGTTGGGGCTCCCGTACCTGATCTTAATCCAGTCGTCCACATTCTGACTAGCCATCAGGGTCTCCAAGTGGTCCCGGCCCAGGTAGTAAGGGGGCCTCTCGTTGATGCGCTGTGGCAGGCGCTCCAGCAAGCCCACCGGGACGTACCTGAGCAGGGCCAAAAGGGAGAAAAGAAACAGCTGTAAAATGGAGGCACCTGGACTTTTGGGGGGTTTTTCCTTTGAGGACGTTTCGCTTCTCATCCCAGAAGCTTCTTCGGCTCTGACTGGACGGCGGGGAAGGGAAGGATTTATAGGTAAAGGTAAAGGTTCCCCCGCACGTGCGTGCTAGTCGTTTCCGACTCTAGGGGCCGGTGCTCATCTCCGTTTCAAAGCCGAAGAGCCGGCGCTTGTCCGAGGACGTCTCTGTGCTCATGTGGCTGGCACGACTAGACACCAAAGGCGCACGGAACGCTGTTACCTTCCCACCGGAGTGGTCCCTATTTTTCTACTTGCATTTTTACGGGCTTTCGAACTGCTAGGCTGGCAGAAGCTGGGACGAGTAACAGGCGCTCTCTGCTACGCAGCACTCGGGATTCGACCCGCCAAACTGCCGACCTTCTGATCGACAAGCTCAGCGTCCTAACCCACTGAGCCACCGCGTCCCTTGGATTTATATTCCCTGCACATAGAGTTGGTCATTTGCCTTCTTTCAGAAGGTCGTTGAGGCCACCTGGGGTGCCAAAAGGGGTCTGGAGCCTCCCTGGAATTGCTGACCACACCATCCATCTGCAACACTTGTCCTTTCAGCGGTGCTGCTGTTATTCTCTCTCTCCTTCCATCCCACCCTTTTCTTTCCTTCCTTCTACTCTCTCCTTCCTTCCTTCCCTTTTTCTCCATTTTTGTTTCTTTCTCTCCTTCCTCCCTCCCTCTTCTTTCTCCTTCTCTTCTTCCATCCTTTCCTTCTCTTGGTAAGAGCCCTGGTGGCGCGATGGTGAGAATGCGGCATTGCAGGCTGGCTCTGCCCACAGCCAGGAGTTCAATCCTGACTGGCTCAAGGTTGACTCGGCTTCCCATTCTTCCGAGGTGGGATAAAAAGTGGAACCAGATTGTTGGGGGTAAATATGCTGCAAACTGCTTAGGCTGTAAAGAACTCTGAAGCGGTATATAAGTCTAAGTGGTATTCCCTCCCTCTAGTTCCTTTGCACCCTTTTCTTTCTACCTTTCTTTTCTTTCCTTCCCTCTAATCTCTTCCCTTCCCTTCTTTCTCTCCACTTTCCTCCCTTTTATCTCTCCTCTTTTTCTCCCTCGTCTCTCCTCCCCTCCCTCCTTTTCTTTCTTTCTCTTCCTTCCTTCCTTTCTCTTGTATGAGCCCTGCTGGCTGAGTGGTTAGAATGCAGTGTTGCAGGCTAACTCTGCCCGCTGCCAGCAGTTCGATCCTTCCATCCTTCCGAGGTCAGTAAAACGAGGACCCGGACGGTTGGGGGCAACCTATCTATTTGAACAATCCGGCCTGGTCTGATGGGTTTGGGGTTGGGTTTGGTTTTAACGTAGTTTTTAATTATTGTATTATATTGGGCATAATTATTTAATTTTTTTTAACTTTTGTATTTTGTATTTCGATATTTATTGCCCTGTACACCGCCCTGAGTCCTTCGGGAGAAGGGCGGTATAAAAATTTAATAAATAAAATTAAATAAATAAATAATAATAAGATGCTGGCTATGTTAAATAGCCCTTAGAGAGGGCTGCAAAAGTGCTAAAAAGAAGCAGTGTATATAACTCTTAACTGCTACCGCTATCTAGGACCTATTAGGGAGACGCCTAGGAGCGGTTGCTAACCTGCAAAGGAAAGACAGCCACTCCAACAGGAACTTTCTGGTCTTCTCCACGCCCTGGGTGTCTGAGCCCCAGTGTTCCAAACCATAGTTTGTGTAGTCCTGGAGAATGTCCAGCCTCTCCCTGGAAGAGATGTCCCAGTGCCGCTGCTCTTTGATTTCGGTGAAGATCCAAGGCTTGATCAGCGCTCCCCTGCGACCAAGAAGAACAGTTGCTACAACTTTCAAAAGTCAAGAGACGTGGGGAGTTGAGCTGGGGGGGGGGTTTCAGTTCTTGTAATTTTGCACAAAGAGACTCCTTAATCCACGAAGAGCAGGGGGTTGGACTAGAAGACCTCCGAGGTACCTTCCAGCCCCACTGTTCTGTTATTTAAAGAGGAACTCTATAGGGGATAGTCGCGTTCTTACAAGGGCTGCAGACCCAGGTGTCTTTCCCAGCACCCCCGGGATGGATGTACAGGTGAAGCTCAAAAAATTAGAATATCGTGCAAAAGTTCATTTATTTCAGTAATGCAACTTAAAAGGGGAAACTAACAGCCTTGGTGGAGCAGTGGGATAATGCCTCCTTAAGGAACACCAGCTGCCTGCAATTAGTGCAGGTTCGCGTCCCACCAGGCTCAAGGTCGACTCAGCCTTCCATCCTTCCGAGGTAGGTAAAATGAGGACCCAGATTGTTGGGGGGCAATAAGCTGACTTTGTAATAATGCCGCTTGGGGTGTGTGTGAAAGCCCTAATAAGCAGGCATATACATAGAATGAAGGCTACTGCTAAGCTTGTAAGCCGCCCTGAGTCTTCGGAGAAGGGCGGGATATAAATGGAATTAAAATAAATAAAAATAATAATAATATATGAGATAGACTCATTACATGCAAAGCAAGATAGTTCAAGCCGTGATTTGTCATAATTGTGATGATTATGGCGTACAGCTCATGAAAACCCCAAATCCACACTCTCAGAAAATTAGAATATTACATGCAATCAATAAAACAAGGAGTGTACATAGAACAATATCGGACCTCTGAAAAGTATAAGCATGCATATGTACTCAGTACTTGGTTTGGGCCCCTTTTGCAGCAATTACTGCCTCAATGCGGCATGGCATGGAAGCTATCAGCCTGTGGCACCACTGAGGTGTTATGGAAAGACCAGGATGCTTCAATAGCGGCCTTCAGCTCTTCTGCATTGTTTGGTCTCATGTCTCTCATCTTTCTCTTGGCAATGCCCCACAGAAATAAATGAACTTTTACACGATATTCTAATTTTTTGAGTTTCACCTGTACAGGATCCTCCAGATGGAAGCCAGGGAATCATTCTGAATCTCCACTGGCTATGGAAGTTTCTTTCTCTTTTTTCCTTTTTTTAAAAATTAGAATATCTTTATTGCCACTGTGCATCCCCCTCCCAATGAAATGAAGTGCTGTCCACAGTGCACGTGACACGCAAGTCAAAACTGCGAGTAAAAAAAACAACAACCCGTAGGTTACATACACACATCCTTCACACTGTACATTCGCCCTTGCGCTGCCCCGAATCTTGCACTTCCAATGTCGCACTATACAGTGGCATTTAATATTTATTTATTTATTTTATTTATTATTTAAATTTATATACCGCCCTATTCCCGTAGGACTCAGGGCGGTTTACAGGGAAAATTAAAATACATAGCATACAAATTAAAATCAGATTAAAACTATTAATTAAATTACAGTCCCTGAAGTTAAACTAAAACCCAATTAAATTAAATTAATCAAAACCCCTCAGTCTGGGCCAAACAGCTCGAAGAACCAGGTTTTCAAGTCCCGGCGAAATGAGCGAAGGTCGGGGGCAGTCCTGAGTTCTGTGGGAAGTTGGTTCCATAGGGCCGGCACGCCCACAGAGAACGCCCTTCCCCTGGGAATAACCCGCCTTAACCGGCGGTACCCTGAGAAGGCTCTCCCTGTGGGAGCGCACAGGACGATGGGAAGTTTATGCCGGCAGCAGGTGTTCCCTTAGATAATCCGGACCCAGGCCATTTAGAGCTTTATAGGTCATTACCAGCACCTTGAATCTCACCCGGAGGGCAACCGGAAGCCAATGCAGCTCACGGAGAAGAGGTTACAGCCCTGGGATAAAAACTTGTTTCTCAGCCTGTCTGTCTTCGTACCGCTTGCCAGATGGTAATAGTTCAAAAAGGGAACATCCGGGATGAGTCGAGTCTTTAAAGGATGCTCTGAGCTTTCCTAAGACAGCGGGAACCGTACAGTTCGTCCAAGGTGGGGGGGGGAGGGGAGGGAGGAGAGGGCAGCCAGTAATAATCCTCTGGGCTTATTACAGGAAAGGAGAAGGGAAGCTACTTACCGTGCAATCATGATCCCTGAAACTCCGCTCTGCATGGCTCGGTTAGCATCTTCGAAAGAAAAAATATCGCCGTTTCCTGTACAGGAAGGAAATAGATAGATAGATAGATAGATAGATAGATAGATAGATAGATAGATAGATAGATAGATAGATAGATATAGAGATAGAGATATAGATAAATAGAGATAGATAGATAGATAGATAGACAGATAGATAGATATAGAGATAGATATAGATAGATATAGATAGATAAATATAAAGATAAATATAAATATAAATATAAAGATAGATAGATATAGATATAGAGATAGATACATAGATAGATATAGAGATAGATAGATAGATAGATAGATAGATATAGAGATATAGAGATATAAATATAGATAAATATAGAGATAGATAGATAGATAGATAGATAGATAGATAGATAGATAGATAGATAGATAGATAGATGCCAAAAGGTTGAAGGAAAATAAACCCCTGGAAAAATGTTCCCACAAGCAGCGGGAATTGGAAACCCGACCGGCAGCTCCTGTAAAGGTTTATTAGCACTGATGTTTTCTTCATCCACCTCCGGATAGGTGATCCTCGACTTACAACTAGAGATGGGAAGGCCTGGGGTGAAAAAACTGGAAAAATTGCAGGGGGGAATAAAACAGGGTTGTTGTTTCCCCCCCCCCCAAGCTGTTTTTCCAGGGTTTTTTTTCCCCAGGCCTTCCCATCTCTACGTACAACCATTTGTTTAGTGAACTTGCGACAGCCCTGGGAAGAGCGACTTGGTGACCGTCATTTGCACTCAGGACTGTTGCAGCCTCCCGATGCTTATGACGGTTCATACTTATGACGGCTGCCGTGTCCCCTGGGGTCACATCCTCTTTCGTGACCTACGGACAAGCCAGGTTCAATGGGGAAGCCAGATCCACTTAACAACTGCAGCAAGAAAGGTCATAAAGTGGGACAAAACTCATTGAACTGTCTTGTTTGGCGATGGGAACTGCTAAGCTTGTAAGCCGCCCTGAGTCTTCGGAGAAGGGCGGGATATAAATGGAATTAAAAATAAAAATAAAACTTTGGGCTCAATTGTCCCAAAGATGCTTTATTTCCAGGAGGCAACTGGACTTTCTTGTTTTTCCTTTGAAGACGTTTCGCTTCTCATCCAAGAAGCTTCTTCAGCTCTAACTGGACGGTGGGGAAGGATTTATACTCTTTGCAGACAGCCGGTCATTTGCATCCTTTTAAAGAGGGTTGTTGAGGCCACCTGGAGGGTTTACCTGTATCCTCAGGCTCACCTGAGCGGTGCAAAGGGGGTGTGGAGCCTTCGGCCCTGGGTCCCTTCACTGTTGAAGACGGGCGCAGGACGTTGGGGACGAGTCCGTGTTGTCTGAATCTCAAACTGGAGCGCAAACGGTTCCTGGAGTCTGCCATGTTTTCTGGGAATCCGCTCACCCTCCCGCACGCTCCGAAGGGCGCGCATCCCAAAGTGTGCAGCTGAATGTCTATGGAGATGCTCAGTCATCCAGGTCCTGGTTGTCCCAGCTTTTTTCAGGAGGCAACACTGCAGACTACAAGAACAAGGCAGAAAACATCCTGCAAGTAAGGAGGCTCCACACCCATTTGCAGCACTCAGGTGACCCTGAGGACACAGAGAAACCTCCTAGTGGCCTCAACGATGCAAATGACCAGCTGTCTGCGAGGAGTATAAATCCTCCCCTTCCCCACCATCCAGTCAGAGCTGGAGAAGCTTCTTGGATGAGAAGGGAAACGTCTTCAAAGAAAAACAAGGAAGTCCAGTTGCCTTCTGAAAAAGCACCACTGAGGATACAGACAAACCTCCAAGCGGCCTCAACGACTCTTTTAAAAAAGGCAAATGACCAGCTGTCTGCAAGGAGTATAAATCCTCCCATTCTCCACCGTCCAGTCAGAGCTGAAGAAGCTTCTTGGAGGAGAAGGGAAAGTAAATGAAGAAACTCCAGATGCCTCCTGAAAAAAAGGACCTTTGGGACAACCGTGACCGGGATGACGGACAATCTCCATAGACATTTGGGCTCAATTTTGGTCATAAGCCGAGGACCACCTGTACACTGAGTCTGATCCCACAGAAAGGAGGATTTAGAACAGAGCCTCGACTCACGGGGCCATTCATGCCTGAGGTCATCCAATCAAAACTCGGAGCTGGATGGAAACTGGCCCAGAACGACTCGGAGAAGCGGACCTGGCAGCCACCTACCGAAGAGAGGCATGGGGCTGGCCACTTTGGCACACTCTGCAATGTATTCCCAGTCGGCCATCTTTGTGTACCTCTGCTCTCTCGACCGGCCGTGAAGCTAGCAAGGTCAGAAGAAGAAAAAAAAGAAGGTGCAGTTGGCGCTGATTAAAATAAACGCCCCAACGTTTGGATCCCTTCGCTCTGCCTAAGTCAGGGGTACCCCCAACCTGGCAACTTTTAAGACTGGGTGGACTTCAAACTCCCGTGATTGGAGTTTAAAGTCTCATGCTAGCTGGGGAATTCTGGGAGTCGAAGTCCACGCGTCTTAAAATTTGCCAAGAAGCAAAGCCGGAAACACCTCCCTTTTCTCTCTCTGAAACTTTTGCCAGGGGAACGCCAGGAAGAGGAAGGACGGGACAGGAATGCCACCACCCTCTTCCTCTCTAAGCCCCCTCCGATGGGGAACGGCCAAGGAAGAATTAGCACTCAGATCGGCCAAGGGGAGTAACCAGGCCTCCATCCCAACTGGACTTAAGAAAAGCAGAGCTTCCTATACCGTCACCAAGGAGGCTCCCCATTCTCGGAGGTTGGGGATCAGCTTATGAGCCAGGTTCGTTTTCTCTTGCACGCCTGTCCTGATTTTAACCGTCAGGGGAACATCCAGGACCTGGGAGAAAGAGAAGAAAGAAAGAAAGAAAGAAAGAAAGAAAGAAAGAAAGAAAGAAAGAAAGAAAGAAAGAAAGAAAGAAAGAAAGAAAGAAAGAAAGAAAGAAAGAAAGAAAGAAAGAAAGAAGAGAAAGAAAGAAAAAGAGAAAGAAAAAGAAGAAAAAAGAAAGAAAAAGAAAGAAAAAGAAACAAAAAGAGAAAGAAAAAGAAGAAAAAAGAAAAAGAGAAAGAAACAAAAAGAGAGAAAGAAAAAGAGAAACAGAGAAAGAAACAGAGAAAGAAAGAAAGAAAGAAAGAAAGAAAGAAAGAAAGAAAGAAAGAAAGAAAGAAAGAAAGAAAGAAAGAAAGAAAGAAAGAAAGAAAGGTCAAGGATTACAGTAGCTCAGACATGTCAAACACAAGGCCCAGGGGCCGGATCCGGCCCGCGAAGCCATCCTGGAAAGAGTGAGGGAACGGCCCCCGCTGCCTTGGCCCTGGCCCAGAGACCCTCCTCCTGCCAGAGACCCCCAGATCTGTCCCACTCCTGCCCAGGCCCCCATAGGCATCCTTGATGCCAACGATGTAGAGCTGGCCACGCCCACCCAGTAGGCCATACCGCACTCTGGCCACACCCACCCAGTAAGCCACGCCCACCCGGCCCCCTGAGGGCAACCGCAATGCTGATGTGGCCCTCAATGAAATTGAGTTTGACACCCCTGCAGTAGCTCAAGGGCAGACACCAAAATCTCTAGGTCTAACTTTTCCCTCCCTTAACTGCCTCCCATTGCTGAATGCAGCCATGCAGCTGGATCCTTCTCCCAGCCGGGTGACCTTGAGGCAGCATCTCAGGGAGTTTTAGCCCTTACTTTCGCTTTCCCCCAAGCATTCCCCTTCCATCTAGCTCCCTAGAGTTCGTGGCAGCTGATACTTTATGGTTGCGAGGCGCCAAGCGTGAGGTGGCCGCTGGCAAAGCCGTTAGTAAAAGGAAGAGTTTCAAGCAGTTAGGAAAAGCCGAAAGAACACGTTATCAATCCAACACCGGCGGGAATCAGCCACCGACTTACGGAGTTCATGCCTCGGACGATTTGCTCAAACTTATTGTTGCGGGTCATCAGAGCACATCCACCACCCTGGGAGGGGAAAGGAAAAGAGGTTGTTTATTTATGGCCTGCGTTATTTCGATCAACAATTCAAGGCGGCAGAACGTAAGTCTTTCCTCATTTTCCCCAAAACAACAAACCTGTGAGGAGAGTTGGGCTGAGAGGAAGTGTCCGGCTCGAGGTCACCCAGCTAAGGGTGGGATTAGAATTCACCAGCTCCCGCTTTCTAATACAGGAAATCCTTGAGCTACCGCCCAGGATTTTTGTTGCTCAGTCCGTTGTTAAATGAGTTTTGCCTTGCCACGGCTGTTAAGTGAATCCAGCTTCCCCATGGACTTTGCTCATCAGAAGGTTGTAATAATGATAATAATAAAGTTGGAAGGGACCTTGGGGGTCATCTAGTCCAACCCCCTGCCCAGGCAGGAAAGGCCTATACTGCTTCAGACAAATGGCTGTCCGGTCTCTTCTTAAAAACTTCCAGCGTTGGAGCATTCACCACTTCTGGAGGCAGGTTGTTGCGTGACCATGGGGGAACAGGGCAAGCCACTAAGTGTATAAATCAAGAGTAAACCCCTCTCCCCACTTCCAGCCCTGATGATGTTACCTAGTTAGGTAATGAAACGTCTGCAAGAAAAGCACCAGGCCCAGAGAGCACCAAGGAGCCCACCGTTTAACCTTGAGGTACCAATATTTCCCTCTGTTGGTGCAATGGTAGGTCTGGCAAATGGGACTCGGTGAGGCAGCCATTTTGAAAAGGGGCACACCCTTCTCCTTGGCAGCCATTTTATAAGACTTCTCAAGGTCCGATTTCAAGGCAGGGAGATACGGTGGCTTAGAAGGATTGCCCACCGCGGCCTTAACGTAACAACCTCAACCTGCACAGAACCACAGGTACAGGCGCGTCGTTTTCTATACCTCCTTCTTTACTGATTTCATCCCATTTCCTTGAGCGGGTCAAGAGAGAGAGAAGCCCATTTTAATAACATTCTTTGTTGTCTACCGCTGGGGCTGGCTTTCTAAGCTGTCAGCCCCCTAAAAGAAGGAGCTAACCCTTGACAGTATTAGCCAATAAAATGCAGCTGTACGTCGGCCCCAAATTACCAAATTACCTTGTTATAGACCAGGTCAATGGGGCATCCCACGTTAATATCCACAAAATCCACCTCGATGGTTTGGTTCAGAAGCTCCGCACATTTCGTCATGGTGTCTGGAAAGGCTCCTTCCAGCTGCAAACGGAGCAGACGCCAAGTGTTAGCAAAGGCACCAGGGCGCCCCTAGCTAGCAGAATAACCGAGTCGGAAGGGACCCGGGAGGTCTTCTAGTCCAACCCCGTTGCTCAAGCAGGAGACCCGACTCCCATTCCAGGCAATTGGGAAACGGGTCAATTCAGACGAAACCAGGCATATATCGTCCTAGACAAAGCAATTCTCTACTTAAATTCATCTAAGAGGCAAGGCCTGCTTTCTCGCATATTCTGGGTTGAGCACTGTATATTTAGGGGGAGAAAAATTACGATCCCAGCAATAGATCAATGGGGTCATTTTAGAGGCTTAGTAGATACGCTTGCTCCTGGGGAGGAAAGCCATGGCAAATCTAGACAGCACACTAAAAAGCAGAGACGTCACCCTGCCAACAAAAGTGCCTATAGTCAAGGCTATGGTCTTCCCAGTTGCAATGTATGGCTGTGAAAGCTGGACCATAAGAAAGGCTGAGCGCCAAAGAATGGAGGCCTTTGAACTCTGGTGCTGGAGAAGACTCCTGCGAGTCCCTTGGACTGCAAGGCGATCAAACTGGTCAGTCCTACAGGAGATCTACCCTGACTGCTCTTTAGAAGGCCAGATCCTGAAGCTGAACCTTAAGAGCCTTGGTGGAGCAGTGGGCTAATGCCTCCTTAAGTAACACCAGCTGCCTGCAATTAGTGCAGGTTCGCATCCCACCAGGCTCAAGGTTGACTCAGCCTTCCATCCTTCCGAGGTAGGTAAAATGAGGACCCAGATTGTTGGGGGCAATTAAGCTGACTTTGTAATAATGCCGCTTGGGGTGTGTGTGTGTGTGTGTGTGAAAGCCCTAATAAGCAGGCATATACATAGAATGAAGGCTACTGCTAAGCTTGTAAGCCGCCCTGAGTCTTCGGAGAAGGGCGGGATATAAATGGAATTAAAAAAAAAATCCTTTGGCCACCTAATGAGAAGGAAGGATTCACTGGAGAAGAGCCTAATGCTGGGAAAGGTGGAGGGCAAGAGAAGAAGGGGACGACAGAGAATGAGGTGGCTGGATGGAGTCACTGAAGCAGGAGGCGTGAGCTTAAATGGACTCCAGAAGATGGTAGAGGCCAGGAAGGCCTGGAGGAACATTGTCCATGGGGTCACGATGGGTCGGACACGACTTTACAGCTAACAAGATACTGGGAGCAGACAGAACAACAGAGGTGGAAGGGACCTTGGAGGTCTTCTAGTCCAGAGTTCCCCAGAGTTGGGGAGGGGGGAAAGAAGGGATGGCTTTGTGTGTGGGGTGTGTGTGTGAACACATGCCTGTGCCCATGCGCATGAACACCCGTTGCTCATGTGAGTTGGGGCCGCGAACACCTGTGACACTTGTGGCAAGGTTTGCGCAAGTGGGGCTGTGCGCATGTGCATACAACACAACGATCAGCCACTCAAGCAGCCCAGAGGCCAACAGGCCACGGCAAGATAGTGGGCTGCGACCCACAGGTTGGGGACCCCTGTTCTAGTCCAACCCCCGCTCAGACCTTATAACATTTCAGACAAGCGAGTACCCAGTCTTTTCTTAAAAAGCTCCAGTGTTGGAGCACCCACAACTCCTGGTGGCAAGCCTTTCCACTGGTTCATTGTTCTTACTGTCGGGAAACCTCTCCTTAACTTCCAGGTTGATTAGTTTCCATCCGTTGCTTCTGGTGCTTTGGAGAATAGGTGGACCCCCCCCCCTCTTCTTTGTGGCAGCCCCTCAAATATTGGAAGGCTGCCATCCTGTCACCCCTCCTCCTGCTTTTCATCAAACTAGACCTGCCCAATTCCTGCAACCCTCTCTAAGGGATGCCGCCATTTCTGCTGCTCCCCCTTTTTCCGGATAAGGTGTCTGGTGCAAGGAGGCGGTTGAAGCTCAACCGGAGCCAAGGCTCTCTCGGGACCCGGTTCCCACCCATGTACCCGCAAGCTACCTGAACCCCAAAGAGGTCCTCGGTCTCGTGCCGCTTCAGCAAGGCCCATTCGGAGGACTGTCCCTGAAGCAGGTTGGTGCACACCGCCATCTCTCCGCAGGTGACGTCCGCCCCGTAGCCTTTGCAGATCCTCCGGAAGGGCAGGTTGCCGCACTGAAATCCCAGCAGAGACAGGAAGGTTAAGGCAAGCCAGGATGGGCTTCACGTTTAGAAACGGGGCTTTCTGGAGCAACGGGGCTCCGGGTTTCCGAAGAGCCGTCTCGCCCCAATGGGATTGGCCCACCCCGCTCGCCCCATCAGAAGGGGCCCACTGCAAGACCCTTGGTCGGTGACAAGGAATTCCAGCCGGTGGGGTCCAGAAGTACCTTTTACGTTGGGGCTCCCACCCTCTAGAACAGTGATGGCGAAACATTTAGAGACCAAGTGCCCAAACTGCAACCCAAAACCCGCTTATTTATTGCAAAGTGCCAACACGACAATTTAATCTGAATACTGAGGTTTTAGTTTAGAAAAAACAACTCATACATTAACATCTTTTGTCTTAAAAGAAAAACACAGTAACAAAGCTTTGAATGATACAAACAACTTTTTACTGAAAGGCGAAAATTTGCGTTTGGCATGCTTTTGAACAATGAATGTGATTTTTGCTGTTGTATGCATGCTGATAATTTGTCTAACCTTGGCTCATACTTTGTAAGTTTGAGAGCAACGCATGCAGCGCTCAGGTCATCTGTTAGTCTGTTTCTGGTGTCAGATTTGATATAATTCAAACCTGAAAACAGCGGTCTCACTCCGGAGGCTTGTTTTGGCTAGGAAGGGGCTTGAGAAATGGCTTTTTCCTGCAAAAGGCAAACAGCAAGGCACGCGTGCCCACAGAGAGGGCTCCGAGTGTCCCCCTCTGGCACGCGTGCCATAGGTTCGCCACCACTGCTCTAGAACATCGTGCGCCCCCGATACAATCTAAACACAAAGTGAATAGCAGGAAAGATGGGGAAGGGAAAAACGGAGTAGAGAAGGGAGGGGGAAAAAAAAGGGGGGGAAAGGCATTGACTTCCGACTTCCTTTGGTGCAATAGAGCAAGGGTAGGCAACCTGGGCTCTTTTACGACTCGTGGACTTCAACTCCCAGAATTCCTGAGCCAGCATGAGGGAACTATGGCCCCTTCATAACTTGTGGACTTCAACTCCCAGAATTCCTGAGCCAGCACGGCTCAGCTTGGAAACCTCTCCCTTTCCCCTCAGCATGGCTGGCTCAGGAATTCTGGGAGTTGAAGTCCACAAGTCATCAAAAGAGCCAAGGTTGCCTAGCCCTGCTCTAGAGGGTAGAAGCCGCAACGTAAAAAAGTTTCGCTTTGCATTTCGATTGTATCGTATAAACCAGTGGTGGCGAACGTATGGCACGCGCACCTTGCTGTTTGCCTAGGTTTTTGCAGGAAAGAGCCATTTCTCAAGCCTCTTCCTAGCCAAAATAAGCCTCCGGAGCGAGCGTACTATTTTCAGTTTTGAATTATATCAAATCTGACACCAGAAACAGACTAATAGATGACCGAGCGCTGCATGCATTGCTCTCAAACTTACAAAGTATGAGCCAAGGTTAGACAAATTATCAGCATGCATACAACAGCAAAAATCATATTCATTGTTCAAAAGCATGCCAAATGCAAACTTTCAGCTTTCAGTAAAAAGTTGTTTGTATCATTCAAAGCTTTGTTATTGTTTTTCTTTTAAGACAAAAGATGTTAATGTATGAGTTGTTTTTTCTAAACTAAAACCTCAGTATTCAGATTAAGTTGTCGTGTTGGCACTTTGCAATAAATAAGTGGGTTTCGGGTTGTAGTTTGGGCACTCGGTCTCTAAAAGGTTCGCCATCACTGGCATAAACTAATAAAACTTCCAAAATAGAGCATTGGGCACCCCCGAGGCCTGCACCCATCCTATTGGCCTTCCTCGAGGACCTCAGAAATCTGCCTCTCCTGATTTGGCCTGGGGCCGACGGGGATGGGTTGTTCTGGAGGCGGGTTAGTGAACTCGAGACCCCCCCAACTCTACCCCCTCGTATACTCCTCCCCCGCCTTGGCTAATTTTCCGTCAAAAGGTGGTATTTACTGCTTTAATCTTCTATCATCTGTAGTCCTTGATGCACGACCACAATTGATCCCCCAGATTTCTGTCGCTAAGTGAGACAGTGCCTCATTTTGCCCCCCCTTCTCACCACGCTTGTTAAGCGAGAATCACTTCCGTTGTTAAGTTGGACACAGGGTGGCTAAGTGAACCTGGCTGCCCCGTGGACTTTGCTCGTCGGAAAGTCCCAAGAGGGGATCACGTGACAGACATACACACACACACCCGGACGGCACTGCGACCGTCACAAATACGAGTCAGCTGCCAACTGTCGGAATTTTGATCACGTAACCACGGTCGTTAAAGAGTGAAAAAACGGCCGTAACTCCCCTTTTGTTTTTGGTGCCCTTGGAACTTCGAAAAGTCGCTAAATAAACGGTTGTAAAGCAATGTAAATTTGGGGCTCAGTTACGGCCGTTAAGTGCGCCAGGCTAGGAATTCGGAAGACGGTGGGGGGACACCTCCCTCCCCCTCCCCCCAAGAAACCCAAGGGAGGGAGGGACTGCAGAAGCCCCTGGGACAGGGAGGAAAAGAAGAGGGATCCACGGATGGCTTCAGGAGAGAAGGAAGCATTGTGTGGGGGGGGGGGGAGAGGAAAAGATTTTTAAAAAATTGCTCTGTCCTCTTCTGGAAGTAGGTAGCCCAGCCAGAAGGACTCAGCTGTTCTACTCCTCCGTCCTTTTTTCTCTCCTGGCTTCCCCATAAATAACTCAACCCGAGCTCCCACCCGGAGCTTTTTAGCCGTGTGGGCAAACGGCACACTTCCAACCGAAGGGCGTCTCCATACCGTCGTCAGAGGGGCCAAATAGAGCTTGCCACGGAGGTCCAACTGGGAGAGAAACGCAGAGAGAGAAACGTGTGAAGGCTAAATAAACGCGCACGACGGGGAAAATCTGCTTCCTACTCGGCAGAGCCCAGCAGGCAAAAAATGGCGCCCTTCGTTCCTGGGTGGGGATGTGTTTGTGTGTGTGTGTGTGTGTGTGTGTGTGTGTGTGTGTTTGTGGGGCAGGGGGGTTTGTGGGGCAGTGTGTGTGTTTGTGGGGCAGTTTTCGACCATACAAAACTCAGCAGGCCCCGGAGGGCACTCCTCGTGAAAGCTTGTCCTCTGCCTGAAAGGTGAGGCCAGCCAGAGGAAGGGGCAAACAGATGGGGAGGCCCTCCGGCTCCATTTTTTTTCTTCTCTTTCTGCAAAGTCTAACTAAATTTGGAAAGAGTGGGAACAGTATTAGAACTCTCTGTGACGGAGGTGGGCGGCTTCGAAATTAGATAGATAGATAGATAGATAGATAGATAGATAGATAGATAGATAGATAGATAGATAGATAGATAGATAGATAGATAGATAGATAGATAAGTAGGTAGGTAGATAGGTAGATAGATAGATAAATAGATAGATAGATAGATAGATAGATAGATAGATAGATAGATAGATAGATAGATAGATAGATAGATAGATAGATAGATACGAGAGACAGACGCTAGGATAGAGAGATGATCGCTAGAGTTGATAGCTAGATAGCTAGACAGACAGATGATATAGATGATCATGCTAGAGGGATAGACAGACAGACAGACAGATATAATAGAGATCATAGATAAAATAGATAATAGGTAGGAAGGTAGACAGATAAAATAGATAATATAGATGGTAGAGATAATGGAGAAAATAGATGAGATGGACAGACAGACGGACACAGACAGACATAATAGACAGAGATAATAGATAAAATAGATAATAGGTAGGAAGGTAGGACGCTGAGCTTGTCGACCAGATGGTTGGCAGTTTGGCGGGTTGAATCCCGAGTGCCGCGTAGCAGAGTGAGCGCCTGTTACTCGTCCCAGCTTCTGCCAACCTAGCAGTTCGAAAGCACGTAAAAATGCAAGTAGAAAAATAGGGACCACTCCGGTGGGAAGGTAACAGCGTTCCGTGCGCCTTTGGCGTCTAGTCATGCCGGCCACATGACCACGGAGACGTCCTTGGACAAGCGCCGGCTCTTCGGCTTTGAAACGGAGATGAGCACCGGCCCCTAGAGTCGGAAACGACTAGCATGCATGTGCGGGGGAACCTTTACCTTTAGGAAGGTAGACAAGATTAAATAGATAATATAGATGGTAGATAATGGAGAAAATAGATGAGAGATAGATGGACAGACAGACGGACACAGACAGACATAATAGACAGAGATAACAGAGAAAATAGATAATAGGTAGGAAGGTAGACAGATAAAATAGATAATACAGATGGTAGAGATAATGGAGAAAATAAATGAGAGATTGATGGACAGACGGACACAGACAGACAGACATATAATAGAGATAACAGAAAATAGATAATAGGTAGGAAGGTAGACAAATAAAATAAATAATAAAGACAGACAGATGGTAAAGACAACAGAGAAAATAGAGGAGAGGCACTGATGGACGGACGGGCACATCCCCTCTCCCACCTCCAGTCTAACTCCTGGCCCTTCCTGGCTCACCTGGGCCTTCTCAGAGGGCCTCAGCTTCACCGTGTCCTCGTCCGTCACGGCGCCCACCCTTTTCAGAGCAGGTGCCGCTGGAGGACTTGGGCCCTTCGGAGCAGAACCGATGTCTTCCTCCTCTTTGGACGGGCTAGAATTGCTCGGGGCCTCCAACCTGGCCATTCCTGGCTCCTTTCTTCCTTCGGAAGCGGAAGAGTCCAAGAGCCCTGTCTTGGCTGCCCCGGCGTTGGTGTCCCGGTGCCCGGGCCTCCTGGCCTTGCCCAGGGAACGGAGGTACTCGCCGGACCTGGCAAAGGGCATTTTCTTCTTGCGCAGCTGCTGCTGGAGCTCCTTGCTGAGGCTGTTCCTCACCGCCAGCCGCCCTTCCCACTGCTTCAGCACCTCGGCGTTCACCCGGTTCTTGTAGTCCTCCCCTAGGTGAGCGCCGGCGAATCGGCAGGTGGCCCCGTAGGTGCACCTGCCGAAGGTCTCAAACAGCAGGCAGCGCCCGCCCAGGTCTGGCGGCTTGGCGGCCATGTACTCCTTCAGGTCGTGCAGGAAGCGGCACTTGGCGCCGTGGAAGCATTTCTCCACACGTTCCTTTGGCCAGAGAAAGAAACGGTGCTGTGAGTTGCGGGGGGAGGGGGGAACTGGCAGAAACTAGGGATTTACTTTTTACTTTTTAAATAAAAAATATGACCCCCTGGCTATCTGTCAAGCCTTAGCGAATGTGTTCTTTTTCCATTCTGGAGGGACCCCCGGCCAATTTGCTCTTTTTTTTATTGAAAAGTTTTAAAATACATTTTAGAAACATAAACTCCCTCCCTCCCCCTCCCCCCCGACTTCCCAGAGCTGAATACAGGGTATTAACTTTTACCAACTTAAGCTAAAATATGCTAACTAACTAAAAAAAAACCACTTTAAATTCTATCGCACTTTAACTCCTCTTAAACATAACTAAATAATATTAACTAACTAATAATACATCATATAATGCTAATACTTATTCATATGCTAAATGAAACTTTTTAGTCCCATATTTATTCTAAATATAATCGGCCAATTTGCTCTTGTCTGCCCCCCCAGTTACAGTGAAATCAATAACAATAACATTATTTATTATTATTATTATTATTATTATTATTATTATTATTATTATTATTATTATTATTATTATTAATCAGGGCACTGGGAATGATGTCCAAAAACTTTGCAAAACACATCGAGAATTTGCAGCTTCCTGCAATAACTCCAGCAAAGCTGCAAAAAACTACGCTACTCGGAACATCTTACATTTTAAGGAGATACCTGGTTGATACCTAGGATGCTGGCAGCAACCCATGTCAACCATTAGTGCCAGTCAATTTGAGTGTTCAGTTGACCGAGTTTCATGTTTTATGAATAAAAGTTTAATAATAATAATAATAATAATAATAATAATAATAATAATAATAATAATAATAATAATACTGCAACCCGTGTCAACCATTAGTGCCAGTCAGTTTGAGTGTTCAGTTGACTGCGTTTCAGGTTTGATGAATAAGTTTTATAATAATAATCATCGCTGTACCAGGAGATGCTATAGTCGAAGAAAAAGAACTGGAAAAAAATATGAAATACCGCGACCTGGCCATCGAAACTGCGTGATTATGGATGAAACGCGTAAGAGGGATACCCATTGTCATCGGGGCACTGGGAACTATGTCCAAAAACTTTGCAAAACAAATCAAGAAATTGCAGCTTCCTGCAATAACTCCAGCAAAGCTACAAAAAACTGCGCTACTCGGAACATCTTACATTTTAAGGAGATACCTGGTTGATACCTAGGATGCTGGCAGCAACCCGTGTCAACCATTAGCACCAGTCAATTTGAGTGTTCAGTTGACTGAGTTTCATGTTTTATGAATAATAATAATAATAATAAAGTCGGAAGGGACCTTGGAGGTCATGTAGTCCAATTCTGTTAGCCTTTAGCTTGCTCTGACCGCGAGCTCTTCCTGGAAATCTCTGGGCTGCCCACGTTCAAGGGAAACAGGGGCAACAGGATTGCCACCTTGCAATATTTGAGGGGCTGCCTCATGAAAGTGGGGGTCAACTTATTCTCCAAAGCACCAGAGGGCAGGACGAGAGGCAACGGGTGGAAACGAATCGAGGAGAGAAGCAAGCTGGAACTAAGGAGAAATTTCCTGACAATGGGAACAATTAACCAGTGGAACTGCTTGCCACCAGAAGTTGTAAATGGACGTTTTTAAGAAGAGACTGGACAACCATTTGTATAGAGTCTCCTGCTTGAGCCTCTATACATTAAGTTAGTAATGTTTAAGTAAAATCTGGCTTCCCTGTATAGTTTGCTTGTCAGAAGGTTGCAAAAGATGATCGCGTGAGCCCTGGGACGCGGCAACCGTCAAAAATACGCTCCAGTTGCCAAGGGTCTCAGTCTTGATCACGTGACCACTGCATTCCTGTGGGTATTTTTTTTTACTGAAAAGTAGCCCCAAAGGCTGGCAAAAACAAACAAATAAATAAATTGCAAATTGCGGGTCACATGAGCACAGAATGCTATACATTCTGCCATAAAAGTGAGCCAGTTGCCACGTGCCCAGGAGAACACATCTTTCTCCTTCTGTCCTGGCCATGTTTTTTTTTACGGAGGCATGATTGACAGCGTCTTAACAAACTGCGTCACCGTCTGGTTGGAGGGTAGCAGAGCCTCAGAGAGAAGGTCCGTGCAGAGGGTGGTGAGGACAGCCGAGAAGATCATAGGAAGATTCAGGATGCTGCTCACAAGCGCTCCTATGTGCTTAGAGAATTGTTAGAGACCCCACACGCCCACTTCCCGGTCTGCTTCTGTTGCTCCCCTCTAGCAGGAGGCTTGGAAGTATTTACAGCAGGACTGCCCGGTTCTGCAAACAGCTTTGTTCCCTAGGCCCTCCGTCTGGTAAACTCCCAAGATTCTTTCTCTTCGCCACGTATAGGCATACATTCGAACTAGACTGTCGTGTTCCTATGTGTCATATATGTGTGTGTATCTGAGTATACGCATAACGGGTTGTTTTTTTTTTGAGAGTTGAATGCAACATTTCAATGTGTGCTGATTAGCGTACATTTCAGGTGGCAATGAAGACTCTATTCTAATTCTAATTCTAATCTATTCCATTTATTCCATATTCTATTCCATTCCATTCCATTTATTCCATATTCTATTCTATTCTATTCTATTCTATTTATTCCATATTCTATTCCATTCCATTTATTCCATATTCTATTCCATTCTATTCCATTCTATTCCATTCCATTCTATTATTCTATTCTATTCTATTCTATTCTATTCTATTCTATTCCATTCCATTCCATTCCACTCCACTCTACGCTATTCTGTATCCTATCCTATCCCATTCTATCCTATCCTAAGTTATCCTAATGCGATCATGGGAGTGAATGCAGCCATTGGAACTCCGGATTGAGGTCATAGGTAGGTTTTAGGGTAAGGGTTCAACGTAACATCAAATGTCACTAAGTGACTGGTTGTTAAGTGAGGACTAACCTCTATGTAGCCATTAAAACGGGACCACTTTGTCCTTTCTGAAGCCATCTAGGGAACAGAAATGCTAAGCTAGTAGCAGAAATGCCATTTCAAGCCCCGGCGAGTGGATTCATCTCCACGCATTTGCCACGCGCAACGGTTTACCTGAACCACGGAGGGGCACAAGCGCTGCTTCTCGTAGTGTGTCGGCTTCATGCATGGGCGGTTCTTGTTCTGCCCTCGCAGCCTCTTCCGTCCTGGAGTCTCTTGTGCGCTCTCAGCGGCAACTTCTGCCGGCCTCTCTTCTTCGGCCCCATCAAGTTCCAGCTTCTGCTGCTTGGCGGGAGGCAACCCCGGCTCGGCCTCACGGTCGTTCTTCGCTCCGTCTGGGTCTTTCCTCGGCTTCTCCTCCTTCTCAAGGTGGGCGTGGAAGTCCTCTTTCGTACAGCGGTACCTCAAGGGAGAAAGATCGCCAGCTGTAGCCCTCTGTTAATTAGGGGTTTTAAGAAATGCCTTGCCCCACTTTATATCTCCACCCAGTCACCCAACGCTATTAATTAAGCAGGCAATTCCCAAAGGTTTTTTTGTTTTAAGGTGTTCATGTGACTGCCCCAAAAGGTGCTTTTTCAAAAGGCAACTGGAGTTGTGTTTTTTCCCTGAAGGCATTTCACCTCTCATCCAAGACGATTCTTCAGTTCCGAAGACTGAACTGAAGAAGCTTTTTGGATGAGAAGGGAAACGTCTTCAAGGACAAACAAAGGAAGTCCGGCTGCCGTTGGGACCGTTGGGACAACCAAGACGTGGATGGTGGGACCTCTCCATAAACGTTGCTATGTGACCACCAGCGTTCACTCACTGGACGCCACCATGCAAGCTAGTCTATTTCTCCGGCTTGTGTAAACCGAGGCATAGATCACGTAAAGTATTAGTACCACTTTATAAAACCCTAGTTAGGCCACACCTGGAATACTGCAACCAATTTTGGTCACCATACTACAAAAAAGTTGTTGAGTTTGGGAAAAAATCAGAGAAGAGCAACAAAGATGATCCAAGGCCTGGAGACTAAAACATACGAAGAACGGCTGCAGGATTTGGGCTTGGCCAGTCTAAAGAAAAGAAGAAATAGGGGGGACATGATAGCAGTTTTTCAGTATTTGAGGGGCTGCCACAAAGAAGAGGAGGGGGTCACGTTATTCTCCAAAGCACCAGAAGGCAAGACAAGAAACAATGGTTGGAAACTGATCAAAGTGAGAAGCAACCTGGAATTAAGGAGAAACTTCCTGACAGTGAGGACAGTTAGCCGGTGGAACAGCTTTGCCACCAGACGTTGTGGGCGCTCCATCACTGAAGGTTTTTAAGAAGAGACTGGACAGTCACTTGTCTGAAATGGTATAGGTTCTCCTGCCTGAGCAGGGGGCTGGACTAGAAGACCTCCAAGGTTCTGTTCTGTTCTGTTCTATTCTAGGACCATTACGGTGGGAAGGTAACAGCGTTCCGTGCGCCTTTGGCGTCTAGTCACACCGGCCACATGACCACGGAGACGTCCTCGGACAAGCGCTGGCTCTTCGGCTTTGAAACGGAGATGAGCACCGGCCCCTAGAGTCGGAAACGACTAGCACGCACGTGTAAGGGAACCTTTACCTTTTATTCTATTCTCGATATTCTATATATTCTATTGTATTCTTTCCTATTTCTATTCTGTTCCTATTCTATGCCGTTACTTGAAACAAATCATCATAGAGTTATTGATTTTATATGATTGTACTTTTTAAAAGTGTAAGCTGCACTGGGTGGTCTGAGGTCAGGCAGCCTGTATACTGTGAAAAAATGAAAAAAAAAAGATATAATTACAGTAATTTATACGGCAGACACTGACAGATTGGGACTCGGGGCTGCTAACATAACATTAAATCCTACACATGGCTGAGAAGTTAATGTAGACGCAAGCAAAATGTTATAAATTGTTGCTTTGTCCGCAACTTTTGTCTTCAGTTTTGAGTTAACTCCTGTCTCTCTCTTGCTTCACACCTGTTTCATTTTTTTTTAAAATCCCATTTATATCCCGCCCTTCTCCAAAGACTCAGGGCGGCTTACAAGCTTAGCAGTAGCCTTCATTCTATGTATATGCCTGCTTATTAGGGCTTTCGCCCCCCCGCTCCCCCCCCCCATTTTTACAAAGTCAGCTTAGGTCAAGTGCTAATCAGGTCCATTTGTTTCCTCGCTCTGCAGGGCGGTATATAAATAAAATTATATATAAAATGTAGTGTATTAATTGTTTTAACGGGCAACTATTTAATCTTTTTTTTAATATTTGTAACTTTGTATTTTATTCTTGCCCTGTGCACCGCCCTGAGTCCTTCAGGAGAAGGGCGGTATAGAAATATTAATAAAATAAAAATAAATAAATAAATAAATATATATAAATAAAACAAGGAAAACTGCCAGCAGAGCATTGTGTAAATTTAAGGCAGAGCAACGCCCGGCTGAGTACACTCCTTGACCTACAACAGTTCATTTAGTGACCATTTGAAGTTACAGCAACACAGGAAAAAAGCGATTTATGACCAAAACGCACACAAAAAAGAGAAAAAAAAACCACAACGAACATTAAAAAGAAAAAGGGTCTTGGAAAACAAAAAGACTAGCAGATATAAAAGAAGTCCTCAACGTACAGCTGTTCATTTAGTGACCGTTCAAAGTTACGACGTCGCTGAAAAAAGGGACTTCCGACTGTTTATCACACTTATGACCGTCGCAGCCTCCGTCTGGTCACTTAGTCAGCATTGGGCTACTTGGTAACCGACTCACATTTATGACGGTTGCAGTGATGGGAGGGTTTTTTTCCCCTCTGAACCCCTTTTGCGTCCTTCTGACCAGCGAAGTCAATGGGGAAACCCCTTCACCACCGTATCACTAACTTACCAAGCACGGTGACTCATTTAACAACTGCGGCAAGGTCGTAAAACAGGGCAACGTCCACTTAACTTGAGCCTTGGTGGAGCAGTGGGCTAATGCCTCCTTAAGTAACACCAGCTGCCTGCAATGAGTGCAGGTTCGAGTCCCACCAGGCTCAAGGTTGACTCAGCCTTCCATCCTTCCGAGGTAGGTAAAATGAGGACCCAGATTGTTGGGGGGGGCAATAAAAGCTGACTTTGTAATAATTCCGCTTGAGGGGGGGCAAAAGCCCTAATAAGCAGGCATATACATAGAATGAAGGCTACTGCTAAGCTTGTAAGCCGCCCTGAGTCTTCGGAGAAGGGCGGGATATAAATGGAATTAAAATAAATAAATAAATAAAATAACTTGTCTCGCTTAGCAACCGAAATTTTGGGCTCAACCGTGGCCGCAAGCCGAGAACTGCCTGTCTATCTGGGAGAAGCTGACGAGAAAACTGATTTTTTTTTTAAAAAAAAATCTGGCTAAAGGACCCTACATTTATTTATATCTCGTTTCAGCAACCTTTCCCTGCCTAGCCTGTGTCCCAGCATCTTTGGGGCATCCCGAGGGGGATGCAACACGGTCGTTCCTTGAAGTTTTTTGGGTTTTTTTTTTTACTTATTATATTGCCCCATTTAAATGTCTCACGGAGTTGGAAGGGACCCTAGAGGTCTTCTAGTCCAACCCGCCCCCCTGCTTTTGGAGGGAGGCAGAGGCCGCATCCCTTCCTCCATAGGGACTTCGTAAAGTTTGTGGGGGGCGTTCCTACGTTCCTTGGCCGCCCCAAAGCCGGGAAGGGCCCCGCCAAGGCCTGTCCTCCTCCTCCTGGCAGGCCGTAACTCCGAGGACCTCAGCTGGGGAGGGCAAGGAGGACACCCGGGGCTGTCAAGGGACCGGTGGGGAAATGCCGACCCTCCGAGGACCTCGGGCCGGCCGGAGTAGGTAGGCCAAAGCCCCGGGGCTCCCGTACTCACTGGGCTCGGATGGGGGCCACTCCGGCCGCCTCCATGGCTGGCTTACCCGGAAGCGCTGCTGACCCAGCGAGGCGCCTAGAGCGGCCCGGATGTTCTTCACGCCGCCGCTCTAGGAGTTGCCCTCCGCGGATAACAGTGCCGAGGGGGGGCGGGGCTTCCGAGGCTGGAAAAGCGCGGGAAAGGCGCTTCCTCCCCCCCCCCGTCAGCGCGGGAAAAACATGTGAGCCGGATTTCCTCAGGGGGTCCTTTTTAATCAACCTCTCGTGGGCCGCGTAAGAAAAAAAAAAGGGAGTAAATGTTTTCTCTGTGGAAAGAATTTTCCCTCATGGCTTCGTTCCCTCAGCTCCCCGCCGCCCGCCCTGGGCTCCGCGATTGACTCCCTCTTCAGCCAATGAGGGCTAAGAGCTGCCGGACATGGGAGGCGAGGGCGGGACTCTGACCGAAAGCAACGCCGGCCGGCAAAAAAAAAAAAAAAAAAGGCGCGAACTCTGAGGTAAAACTGTTGCTTGCTCTGGGTGCCTCTTGCCTGGAAAGCGCCCAACCGATTCTGTATGTTCAGGAACGTGAGGACGGGAACCTTGACTCGCATTTAAGGATGGCAGCAGAGCCAGCGTGGCGGAAGACGCAGTTTCTGTCACTCCGGCCTTTTCTTTCGCGGCGGGGTCGGGGGAGCCCCCTCTTCCCGAAAGGGCGACCAAGCAAACGAGCAAGGGGTATCCTGCGAAACCTGCAGTGAGGCCCAGTAACCCTCTTTGCATCAGGGATTTTTCTTCCTTCCCCCCCCCCAGCTTATAGATAGCAAGACTCCAGCTCCCAGGATCCCCTACCTAGCCAGCCATTGGTGGACTGCAGCTCCCAGAATCCCCTACCCACCCAGCCATTGGTGAACTCCAGCTCCCAGAATCCCCTACCCAGCCAGCCATTGGTGGACTCCAGCTCCCAGAATCCCCTACCCAGCCAGCCATTGGTGGATTCCAGCTCCCAGAATCCCCTACCCAGCCATCCATTGGTGGACTCCAGCTCCCAGAATCCCCTACCCAGCCATCCATTGGTGGACTCCAGCTCCCAGAATCCCCTACCTAGCCAGCCATTGGTGGACTCCAGCTCCCAGAATCCCCTACCCAGCCAGCCATTGGTGGACTCCAGCTCCCAGAATCCCCTACCCAGCCAGCCATTGGTGAACTCCAGCTCCCAGAATCCCCTACCCAGCCAGCCATTGGTGAACTCCAGCTCCCAGAATCCCCTACCTAGCCAGCCATTGGTGGACTCCAGCTCCCAGAATCCCCTACCCAGCCAGCCATTGGTGGACTCCAGCTCCCAGAATCCCCTACCCAGCCAGCCATTGGTGGACTCCAGCTCCCAGAATCCCCTACCTAGCCAGCCATTGGTGGACTCCAGCTCCCAGAATCCCCTACCCAGCCAGCCATTGGTGGACTCCAGCTCCCAGAATCCCCTCTTTGTGGCAGCCCCTCAAACACTGCAACACTGCTATCCCGTCCTCCCAGTCCTTCTTTTCTCTAGACTGGCCATTCCCAAATCCTTAGATATTGGAAGGCTGCTACCCTGTCTCCCCTCTTCCTTCTTTTCATTAAACTAGGCATACCCACTTCCAGCAACCTTTCATCCTATGTTTCAGCCTCCAACACCCTGGTCGTTTTTCTTGCTCTTCTCTGCACTCTTTCTAAAGTCTCAACATCTTATTTTACATCGTGGTGACCGAAACTGGATGCAGGATTCCAAGTGTGGCCTTGTTGTTAGCTGCGAAGTCATGTCCGACCCATCGCGACCCCATGGACAACCTTCCTCCAGGCCTTCCTGTCCTCTACCATCTTCTGGAGTCCATTTAAGCTCATACCCACTGCTTCAGGGACTCCATCCAGCCACCTCCTTCTCTGTTGTCCCCTTCTTCTCTTGCCCTCAATCTTTCCCAGCATGAGGCTCTTCTCCAGTGAGTCCTTCCTTCTCATTAGGTGGCCAAAGTATTTGAGTTTCAGCTTCAGGATCTGGCCTTCTAAAGAGCAGTCAGGGTGGATCTCCTCTAGGACCGACCGGTTTGATCGCCTTGCAGTCCAAGGGACTCGCAGGAGTCTTCTCCAGCACCAGAGTTCAAAGGCTTCAATTCTTTGGCGCTCAGCCTTTCTTATGGTCCAACTTTCACTGCCATACATTGCAACTGGGAAGACCATAGCCTTGACTATACGCACTTTTGTTGACAGGGTGATGTCTCTGCTTTTTAGTGTGCTGTCTAGATTTGCCATGGCTTTTCTCCCCAGGACCAAGCCTTTTTTTAATTTCTTGGCTACAGTCCCCATCTGCGGTGATCTTGGAGCCCAGGAAAATAAAATCTGTCACTACCTCCATTTCTTCCCCATCTATGTGCCAGGAATTGAGAGGGCCAGATGCCATGATCTTGGTTTTCTTAATGTTAAGTTTCAACCCAACTTTTGCACTCTCCTTCTTCACCCGCAACAAGAGGCTCTTTAGTTCTTCTTCACTTTCTGCCATTAGAGTGGCCTTACCAAGGCATTATAAAGTGGCACTAGCACTTTTTTTTAAAATCCCATTTATATCCCGCCCTTCTCCGAAGACTCAGGGCGGCTTACAATCTAAAGCACAAATCAATGTGCTTAGCAATCACCTCAAGTGATCTGGATTCTATCCCTCTGTTCATGCACCCTAGGACTGTGTTGGCTTGTTTAAGCGATTGTCCACTTAAGACTCCCTCTCAGGGTTACTACTATTAAGCCGGGTACCATCTATTCCAGGGGTCCCCAATCCCTGGTCCGTGGACCAGTACCAGGCGGCAGCATGCTGGCAACTGGGTCGCACAAACAAACAGCCCCATCTCCGAGATGCAGGCAGCACACAAAACACACACCCTCTGGTCCGTGGAAAAATATCCCCATGGAACCGGTCCTTATTGCCCCAAAGGTTGGGGGCCTCTGACCTATTCTATGCCTGTGCTTTTTCTTTTTCTTGCCTACCGTAACTGCCCGTCTTCGCCCTAGGGAGAAAAAAGAGGTGACAGAAGGAAATGTTGCGAATAAAATCAGCTGGACCAGGGCTTTTCACCCACTGTAGCCTTTTTAGGATATGGCAACATCCAAGTACCACCAGTCGCCTTACAAGGTGTCAAAAACTTGGATGACCAAAAAGGAAAAAAGTGAAGTACAGGTAGTCTTCGACTTACAACAGTTCGCTTAGTGACTGTTCTAAGTTACAATGGCAGTGAAAAAAGTGCCCCCCAAGCCACAGCCGAGCAAGACACCTGCCTGCCCGCCCGGCGGCGCTCTTCCTCCTGTCCGAAGTTTTCACTGTTTTATTCCCCCCCCCCATCTGCTGGTGGTTGCAGCAGGTTTTGGTCACTTCACATGACCCTGGGACACTGTGACCGTCATAAATATGAATCGGTTGCCAAGCAACTAAATGTAAGTCACAAGACTCTGGAGATGCTGCAACATTCCAGCTGATCGGCGCTTCTTCAGGGCTCAGAAGCATCAGGATCAGTGCCGAGCTCCAGCTGATCCTGGCACTTCCGCTGAGCCCCGACAGCCCTGCAGCTCCAGCTGTCTCTCGCTCGGGCTTGTGCGGTGCTACCACCGGTTCAGCTCATTCCCCTCTGGCTGGGAAATCAGAAGAAGCTTTTTCATCTGTCTGCGGAGATTCTCCGTCATCTGGGTCACGCTTGCCCCAAAGGCGCTTTTTTTCAGGAGGCAACTGGACTTTCTTCTCTTTGCTTTGAAGACCTTTCCCTTCTCCTCCAAGAAGCTTCTTCGGCTCTGACCGGATGGAGGGGAAGGGAAGGATTGATACTCCTTGTTAGACAAAAGAATTTGCCTTCTTTTAGAGGGTCGTTGAGGCCGCTTGGACCCTGAGGACACAGATAAGCCTCTGGCATGGAATGGAATATGGAATAGAATAAGAATAGAATATGGAATAAATAGAAAATAATAATAATAATAATAATAATAATAATAATAAGAAGAAGAAGAAGAAGAAGAAGAAGAAGAAGAAGAAGAAGAAGAAGAAGAAGAAGTAGTTGGAAGGGACCTTGGAGGTCATCTAGTCCAACCCCCTGCTCAGGCAGGAAACCTATACCATTTCAGACAAATGGCTGTCCAGTCTCTTCTTAAAAAATTCCAGTGTTGAAGCATTCACCACCTCTGGAGGCAGGTTGTTCCACTGGTTAATTGTTCTAACTGTCAGGAAGTTTCTCCTTAGTTCCAGGTTGCTTCTCTCCTTGACTAGTTTCCATCTGTTGCTTCTTGTCCTGCCTTCAGGGGCTCATTCCCCTCCCCCGCTACCACTTCTCTAGGATGGTCGCGTACCACCTGCCGGGTGCCAATGTACCACAGGTGGTTTGGCAGGCCCTCTTTTTTGCTCTTGTTCTTCTCCTTGCTATCATCCTCTGAAGGTGTCTTCTCTTGCGTTCTTCTGGGGTGATTTTCATCCCCCAGGCAAGACTCAGCCTTCTGAAGAGGATCATCTGGGCCTGCAGTTTGGATCTGGTGAGGGAGGATCCCCTTTCCCTTTCCCCCCTTTTCTGGAATACTTTCTTCGGTCTTAAGGGATGTGGAGAATCGGTGGGAGTAATGTAGAAGAGACTGACAACTTTGTGTTATGTACGTACCCACTTTTGAGAGCAGGCAACAAAATTTCATTTCGAACGTGTGCCAGTGTGCCCGCAGTAAAAAAAAAAGGCAGTAAAGGTTATCTATCTCTTGGGTCTAGCCAGAAAAATCAGAAAGTTTTTGGAAGCTTAATTTGTCTTCCTCCTCGCCTTAGTGGGAATAAAGGTGCAATCTTAACATTTCATCAGTTGTGCCTTTGGGTGTGTAAGCTGTCACAAGTTTGGGGGAAATAAAAACTGGATTCTGTTTATCGGATACTGCAGGAGGCACTATTGTGCCACGCCAGATTTTTCAATGAGCCCTTCGTGGCCCTTTTAGGTACATGATTTATTTACTCCCTTCACTGTATCCCCCTCAGTCCAATGAGCCTCATCAAATTGAGTCCTTCGGGAAAGGGCGGTATATAAATCCAAATAATAAATAATAATAAGTTATGTGATAGATTATATAAAAAATATAAAACATCCAGACTCCTAACTAAATCTCTTTATCGCAAGCTTCAGCCTAAAATACACCCTTTAGAAGGAAACAAAGAAATGAAAAGACGGTTCAGCGCATGAACTCCTGGAAAGACTGTGACATACTTAACGTTTTTAGCAGCTTTTTGAAAAGCAACGAGGGGACAAAACAGTTGCAGAAAGATGGTGGCTGGAGTGATTTCTTGCAGCAAAACTCTGCTGATGGTACAGATCCAGCAGAAATCTCAGAGGGTGAAGCAAGTCCCTCATGGGAACTTGGCTCCAGTTTAGCTCATTTCCAGTCCTATTTGGGTAAAGAGTTGTGATGTCAGTTTACTGGATCCTTTAGGAGGCATTTCTGTTTTGTAAGAGGGCCCTTCCTTCTGAGGAATGTGTGCAAAAAACTAAGGGAGCCAATCAAATTGGACTTTATTAAGCTCAGCAGGGAAAATAGAGGAGAGAGGCATGGGCAGTTGGACAAAGGAAAAAAAAGTTAATATGAAGAGAAAGAGAAAGCTGGTGGTCTTTGAAATAATCATTCTGCAATTAGGTCTTTGGGAGTTTGGGCCAAGGCGTTTGTAAAGAGACTGCTGAATGAATGAATGAATGAATGAATGAATGAATGAACCTTTATTGTCAAAGTACAACCATGTATACATTGAGATTGGCTGAGCCTCCCTTCGTGCCCCCACCCCCCAACTCACAGTGACAACAAACCCTCCATCTTATTACACCCTGTGAACTAATTGCACCACACACCGGCCTCGCAAGTCAATTATGCATAAAATTTATAAAATTATTTCCCGTTCAAAAGCCTAACAGCCCACGGATAAAAGCTGTTTTTCAGCCTGTTGGTGCGGCTGGCTATACTCCTGTATCTCCTACCCGACGGTAGGAGAGTAAAGAGATACCGTCCAGGGCGTGAGTCGTCCCTGAGGATTTTCCTCACTCTTCCAAGGCAACGAGCCCTGGCGAGGTCATCCAGTGGTGTCAGTGGTGCCCACGATGTCTTGTGCTCACCACCCTCTGTAATGCTTTCCTATCCGCGGCTGTCAGACCAGCATACCAAACCACGATACCGTACGAGAGGATGCTCTCTATAGTAGACTGGTAAAAGAGGGTCATAAGCCGTTGTTCTGCCCTGTTCTTCCGCAAGACCTTGAGGAAGTGAAGCCTCTGTTGGGCCTTTCTAGCCACCTGGGTTGTGTTAACTTTCCAGGTCAGATCTTCACAGAGGTAGACTCCCAGAAATTTAAAGGAGGAAACTCTCTCTACACAGTCCTCCCGGTGTAAAGTGGGGCAGGTTCCTCCTTTTTTCTCCGGAAGTCTAGCACCATCTCTTTCGTCTTGCCAATGTTCAGGTGCAAGTTGTTGTTACAACAAATGCTCTTATCATTTGTCCATTTTAATGGTTCATTGTCAACTGGTCCTCTGACTAACTGACAAAAGAATCTAACCCTTCCTCCCCATGTCTAAAGTGCTCCCTACTAGGATAAAAAAACACAACACCCGTAACAGGAGATAATTTTCCAGTGGCATCTGGCTAGGAAGTATGTTAATCACCCAAAGAGATAAAAGTTTCAAAGTTACTTGCCAGATAAGATTAGTTCCATCACAGATGGCGAGCCAGAAGGTGATATTTGAAGAGATCAAGGTGGAAAGAAAGGATCAAGGCAGGACCCATTCATGCCACAAGTCAGTTGTTTTTTCTCAAAAAAGAATCCCTTTTTCAAGTTACTTTCTTTTAGATGCTCTTATCCCGCCCTTATTATTTTTATAACTAAGGGAAGGACAAGCATATCTCCTACTCCTTCCTGCTCCTTATTTCCTCCCCTCCCCCGTGAGGTGAGCTGGGTTGAGTCAGCCAGTCGTCTTTCATGCTTAAGGTGGGACTGGAACTCGCCGTCTCCTGGTGATTGGCCCAAAGTCACCCAGCTGGCTTTCTTGCCTAAGGTAGGATTAGAACTCACTGTCTCCTGGTTTCTAGCAGGCCCAAACTCTCAATGTTATCTTGCATGTCCGGGTGTGTGTGTGTGTGGGGGGGCTGTTTCACTAAATTTGTGCGGGCTGAAGAAGGTCAGAGTGAGAAACAGGATTTTCGCCATCTTCAAATTATTTTTATAGCATCATTTAAAGTTCTGGTTTTAATCTTCAGAGCCCTCCACCCAACGGCCCCTCCTCCAGCGGCATTGGAACTACAACTTTTGGAACTACAACAATTTAATCTTTTTTTAATTTTAATTTTTAATTGTTTTTTTAACTTTTGTATTTTGTATTGGTTTGATTTTAAAATACCCTGTAAACCGCCCTGAGTCCTTCGGGAAAGGGCGGTATATAAATCTAATTAAATAAATAAATAAATAAACTTCCACGTGCCCAGCCAGCCTAGCCCCAGATCCCACTTGCTAAGAATCCCAAGAGAGGCATTATTTATATTTATACTTATTATATTGACATGCCACCCATCAGGCGACTCTGTCCAAGGCACCAGCAGTCTGGGAGTTCCTTTTACAACTTAATAATTGTCATTAAAATTTAGACACTTTTGTGAGTGGCAGCTTCTGCCTTTTAATAGGATTTGTGGGTCAGAAAAGGCTTCCTACCTCCCCCTGATATATTTTTTTGGGGGGGGCAGCATAGGATTTTACCGTTTCCAAAACTCGAGGTGCGCCAATTGGGAAAAAAACCCCGCCCGTGTGTTTGGATGCTCCATTCTTCAGACCTCCGGGAGCTGGTGAGGGGCAGCATCCTGCTGGGAACCGGGAGGCTTTGTACTGGTGTTTAATCCCCCAAATATTTCCTTTAATCTAGTTGGTGCCAAGACAGCCTTCAGCTTTGTTGTGTAATTCTCTCGTTTTGCACAATTGCACATTGACTGCTGTCATCATCGTGGATGACTAATTTGACATGGGAATAAAGTTGCCGTGAATGCACCTTCAGAACAAGGCGAAATTAACCGAAGAATTTCCCAGGTGGCAACAGGACTCATTTTTCCCACAAAATGTCGAGAGCTGGGGAAGGAATGAAAGGCAAACTTTTTCCAAGCTTCCCCCAACCTGCTCCTGGTTCAGACCTAAATTTGTATTGAGTCCAGGTGTGTTTACCCTGACCGGCCCCCCTCGACTCCCCTGCACCCCTCCCATGCCCGCAGCCCTGTTTTAGCCTTCCTTTTGTGACACGGTGTACGGCACTCTTTGTCGGCTGCACGCAATAGCCGTTCGCCTTACCGAACACCTGCAAGCATTTAAAACGGTGGGTCTCCCTCCCTGCGTCCTCTGGAGTTGATTTGCTATTTAGGTTTCAAATGCCACAATCGCTCTGCTTTGAAAGATAAACAGAGCAGAGCAAAGGGTCCTTCCCCAGTGTGGTTCCTGTGAAAATGACTTCATTTGCGGTGCTTGGACAACCATTTGTTTGAAATAATATAGGGTCCCCTGTGTGAGCAGTGGGTTGGACTAGAAGACCTCCGAGGCCCCTTCCAATTCTATGGAGATTCTCAGTCATTCAGGTCACAGCGGTCCAATAATAATAATAATATGCTGGCAGCAACCCGTGTCAACTATTAGTGCCAGTCAATTTGAGTGTTCAGTTGACTGAGTTTCATGTTTTATGAATAAAAGTTTTATATAATAATGAAAGAAACAGAAGGCTTAATACTGGCTGCTCAAGAACAAGCACTACAAACTAATGCCGTGAAAGCGAAGATACAAAAATCTACTGACAATCCAAATTGCCGACTTTGCAACAACAACGTTGAAACTGTTTCACATTAATATGTGAGTGCAGTAAAATTGCGCAAACTGATTACAAAGCTAGACATGACCGAGTTGCTAAACTAATCCACTGTGCATTGTGTAAAAAATACAACTTGCCTGTGTCCTAAAAGTCATGGGAACATAGGGTGGAAAAAGTTGTCGAGAATGAGAGGGTGAAGATCTTGTGGGACTTCCGAATACAGACCAATCACCATTTGGAACACAACACGCCAGATATCACAGTTGTAGAGAAGCGAAGCGTACAGCTGATTGATATCGCTGTACCAGGAGATGCCAGAGTCAAAGAAAAACAACTGGAAAAAATTATGAAAGAACACAACCTGGCCATCGAAACTGCGTGATTATGGATGAAACGTGTAACAGTGATACCCACTGTCATCGGGGGCACTGGGAACGATGTCCAAAAACTTTGCAAAACACATCAAGAATTTGCAGCTTCCTGCAATAACTCCAGCAAAGCTACAAAAAACCGCACTACTCGGAACATCTTACATTTTAAAGAGATACTTATTTATTTATTTTTTATTTATTTTAATTCCATTTATATCCCGCCCTTCTCCGAAGACTCAGGGCGGCTTACAAGCTTAGCAGTAGCCTTCATTCTATGTATATGCCTGCTTATTAGGGCTTTCACACACACCCCAAGCGGCATTATTACAAAGTCAGCTTATTGCCCCCAACAATCTGGGTCCTCATTTTACCTACCTGGGAAGGATGGAAGGCTGAGTCGACCTTGAGCCTGGTGGGATGCGAACCTGCACTAATTGCAGGCAGCTGGTGTTACTTAAGGAGGCATTAGCCCACTGCTCCACCAAGGCTGGCAGCAACCCGTGTCAACCATTAGTGCCAGTCAGTTTGAGTGTTCAGTTGACCGAGTTTCATGTTTTATGAATAAAAGTTATATAATAATAATAATAGGTTGCAATGTATGGCAGTGAAAGTTGGACCATAAGAAAGGCTGAGCGCCAAAGAATTGAGGCCTTTGAACTATGGTGCTGGAGAAGACTCCTGCGAGTCCCTTGGACTGCAAGGCGATCAAACCGGTCAGTCCTAGAGGAGATCAATCCTGACTGCTCTTTAGAAGGCCAGATCCTGAAGCTAAAACTCAAATACTTTGGCCACCTAATGAGAAGGAAGGACTCACTGGAGAAGAGCCTCATGCTGGGAAAGATCGAGGGCAATAGAAGAAGGGGACGACAGAGAATGAGGTGGCTGGATGGAGTAACTGAAGCAGTAGGCGTGAGCTTAAATGGACTCCAGAAGATGGTAGAGGACAGGAAGGCCTGGAGGAATGTTGTCCATAGGGTCGCGATGGGTCGGACACGACTTCGCAGCTAACAACAACAATAATAGGTTGGAAGGGATCTTGGAAGTCATCTAGTCCAACCCCATGCTAAGGCACGAAACCCTATCCCATTTCAGACAAATGGCTGTCCAGTCTCTTCTTAAAGACTTCCAGTGTTGGAGCATTCACAGCTTCTGTTGTTCCACCGGTTAATTGTTCTAACTGTCAGGAAGTTTCTCCTTAGTTCCAGGTTGCTTCTCTCCTTGACTAGTTTCCTTCAGGCGCTTTGGAGAATATGCCTTGTTCAAGAGGCAGCTGGGGCTTCCTTTGTTATTCCTTAAAAGATGCTTCCCTTCTCATTCAAGAACTGAAGAAGATTCTTGGATGGGAAGCGAAACATCTTCAAGGGAAAACAAAGCCCAGTTGCCTTTTGGAAAAACACTTATGGGACTTCCAATTCTGTTATTCCGCTCTCAGAAAATCAGTCCGACGTCTCAGTTAGTGCACACTTCTGGTTGGTTTAAAAAAAAACCTTCTTCGGAGTCCCGAGAACCTCCTTCGGCAAGGAGTTTGAACGTAATTCTTGGGTGGAACTGGGGGAAAAAACAACAACGGTGCGGTGGTTTACACGTTGTTAGCCTGACCCGTGTGAAGAAGAGCTGAGCACATTGGCCGTCGCCAGCTGACCTCGAGCAGGGTTTGGAAGTCCCAGGCCTGTAGCCTCAGCTGGAATTTGGACATAAAATTTGGAATAAAACAAAAGCAAAACACTTTCTCGGCTCTTTTTTCTTTTTTCTTTTTTTTTTGCAAGGATACCGCGCTGGATTTGAAGGAGGTTTTATTTCCGCGGTGCCTATTTTCAGCGGATTCTTTCTTTCAGTCTTTTGGTTAAGATGCCCAGAAGGCAGCTCAGACACAAAGACCCCTTCATGGATCTTGTCAAGCGACGGGAGGCTGAATAGCAGTGGGCGGGCGGCCGTGCCAGCGCGGGTGCCCCCACCACCACCCCAACAAGTCCTGGATAACCTCTTCAGCCTGGCACGTTTGCGGGAGAAGTCAGTTGAAGCGACCTGTGCCCCAGTTTAGGAAAGCCTTGGAGAGAATAGATAAATACAGTGAAGCACACGTACAAGGGGTGTGATGTACAGGTCTTCGCTGGAAGGAGACGTCGGGCCCCCCCCTCCCCATCTTTTCACTTCAGGAAAAGTGCCGAACGCTATTTCCTACGAGCAAAGAGTTTTCTGGTCCTCCTCAACGTTCATCAGAGATGGAGCCTAGAGAAGGATTTTGCCCTCTCTTGATGTCACCCGAGAGAAATGTCCTGCTTTCACCTGTCAGCTGCGACACTGCTGACCCTGGGGGGGGGGCAGGGGGCTGCAGAATCAGAGCCCCCGCCCACTCCCCTTTAATTATTTCCAGTAACTTAGGACATGTTTTGTTTGAGGATTCCTAGAAACCTTTTGTTTAAAAAGAAAGAAAAAACAAGCATACTTTGCGTGACCTAAAGGAATGCGGGGAGATTTATTTGTTTATTTATATTGGCGCTCCAGCGGGCAGCATACAGAACTAAAAACATTAAAAAGAACTAAAACACTCAATCGAAGGGAAGGCCGCATTAAATTACATCTAATAAATAGCAGTATCAGGCAGTGAAACGATGGCAGGTGTCAACCCTGGGCCTTCAACCAAAGCCAGATTTTTCAAGCTTTCTCTGGAGCCCTCGGGGAGGGGGGTGGGTGATCTCCTGATCCCTTGGGGGGATTTTCTTCCAGAGGGTGGAGGCGCCCTTCTTTGATTCTGCAAAATGGCAACATTTAACAATAGAATAGAGCTGGAAGGGACCTTGGAGGTCTTCTAGTCCAGCCCCATGCTCAGGCAGGAGAACCTATACCATCTCAGACAAGTGACTGTCCAGCCTCTTCTTAAAAACCTCCAGGGATGGAGCACCCACGACTTCTGGAGGCAACTTCTGTTCCACTAGTTAATTGTCTTGAAGTTTCTCCTCAGTTCCAGGTTGCTTTATTTATTTTATTTTATTTTTATTCCATTTATATCCCACCCTTCTCCGAAGACTCAGGGCGGCTTACAAGCTTAGCAGTAGCCTTCATTCTATGTATATGCCTGCTTGTTAGGGCTTTCACACACACCCCAAGCGGCATTATTACAAAGTCAGCTTATTGCCCCCAACAATCTGGGTCCTCGATTACTTTCCATCCGTTGTTTCTCGTCCTTCCCTCTGGTGCTTTGCTGAATAACGTGACACCGCCCCCCTCTTCTTTGTGGCAGCCCCTCAAATACTGGAAGGCTGCTATCCTGTCCCCCCTATTTCTTCTTTTCTCCAGACTGGCCAAACCCAAATCCTGCAGCCGTTCTTCGTATGTTTTGGTCTCCGGTCTCCTTTGATCATCTTAGTTGCTCTTCTCTGAACTTTTTCCAAAATCTCAACATCTTTTTTGTAGTATGGTGACCAAAATGGGTTGCAGTATTCCAGGGGTGGCCTTACTAGAGTTTTATAAAGCGGTAACTAATACTTTGCGTAATAAGGGGGACTTAGAGCACCCTGTTCCTCTAGAATGTACTGGGAGGGCAGAAGCAACAAGCCGTCAGTCCCCGATATCTCCAGGCCCGACGCTGTACGGGTTTTAGAGGTGGTGACTATACAGAGGGAAGGATCCACAGGCCAGGGGGGGCAGCAACTGGGGCAGAAATGGGAGGGCAGAGTTCAGTTTGTTGATGGTATAAAAGCAAAACATCCGAGTAGGCTATATATTCACTTTAGTGAAGATGATGGTAAGCAAAGAAGAAATTGTTGCGAGGAAAGAAAGGCCCACATAAAGGCTAGTCTGAAAGGGGTGGGAAGGAGGCTACGCAGAGTTGGAAAGGAAGGAAGAAGGGAGGGACATTATCCGTCCTGGGGGTGCTCAGAGGCTCCGGGACAGGTAACCTCTCTTGCAACAAAGGGGAAACGTGTGTGTGTGTGTGTGTGCCTGGCAGGGGGGGATTGAGAGGTCATGTTATCCTTGAACATTTTTTGTCCATTCCCCCTCCTCCACCCCCCACCCCCGCCTCACCCTCTTTTGCTCATGCAATATATTTTTAGGCCTGGATCCAGAGTCCTTCTTTATGCAATCAATGGATTCCCATTTGTCATGGCTAACAAAGGACCCATTGAGGCTGCAACGGCCTATTCTGCCAAGTCGGGACAGAGGTGAAAAAAAAGTTTTGTTGTTCTTGCTGTGCCCGCTTCGGAAGTGGGGAGGGGGGTGTGCTGTGTTTTTGGGCTGGCTGTGCCCATCCTTCTCCCCCCCCTCCAGCCAAGCCTCTTCTTCCTTTTCCCTCTGGCCTGGCATCCTTCCCCCCACCCCGGGCCTGGCCTTCTTCCTGGGCCTCAGACCTGCGATAATTCCCATTTCTTTTAAAAACTGCTTAAAGGCCTCTGCAAAGGGTCTTCTCTCCCTTCCCCTCGACTTACAAACAGCTCACTTAGTGACCATTCAAAGGGACAACGGCCTTGGGGGGGAAAAAAAGTGATCCGGCTGTTTTTCACCATGACGACCTTGGAAAGCGATCCCCACGATCAAAATCTGGAGGCTTGGCAACGGGCTCCCGTTTAGGACCGTTGCTGTGTCCCAAGGTCACGGGACCCCCCTCTTTGCAGCCGTGTCCGACAAGCCAAGTCCCTGGGGCAAGCCAGATTCACTTAACAACCGGGTTGTTAATTTATCAGCTGCAGTGATTCCCTTGGCAACTGTGGCAAGGAAGGCCCTAAAAATCGGACAAAGCTCACTTAACAACGGAGACGTTGGGCCCGGTTCTGGTGCTAAGTGACCACTTGACCCAACGGTGACTCGGGAGTACCCCACCCGCCGCCTCTTCCCCGCCACCCCCCCACCCCCCCATTGCTAAATGTTGCCCTTTTTTGGATTGACCCTCCTTGTGGGACCTGCCCAGGGGCTGGACGAAGCACGAGTCCTACAATTAAGGGGCCAAGAAGCAAAAAAGATGCTGCTCCTAGTAAGGGATCCAGGATCTCCTTTGCCAGACAGGGATCCTGTGACCCAGTCATTGGAGGAGAGAACTGGGTTGGTCCGCAGGAGCCCAAAATCGTGGGTTGCCCCTCACCAAAGCTTTTGCATTTTTAATAGAATTTTTGAGCCAGGAAAGATGCCAGATACCTTTTCATTTAGCACTAGCAATAGCGCTTAGACGTATGTGCAGCTTCACAGGGCTTTTGCAGCCACCTCTAAGCCGTTTATGGAGTCGGCATCTTTGCCCCCAACCATCTAGGTCCTCTAGGTCAGGGGTAGGCAACCTCGGCTCTTTTATGACTCATGGACTTCAACTCCCAGAATTCCTGAGCCAGCATGCTGACTGTTCTGTACCAGCCTGCTACCGGCCCTGCAGAAAAGGCAGGGACAACCCCTTTACAAACGGCAAGAGGCTGGAACTAAGCCTGCCAAATTTATTAACGTAAAACAGAGCCAAACAAAAACACGAACCATGAAACAGGAGCTATTCAAGCGGTTGCCTTCAGCAAACCAGCCCTCCCACGCATTCCCCTTTTAAACAGTTCAGGGCGTGGCTTCTCTCTGCCTCCTTCCGAGGTGCCCCATTGCCTTCCTCTGTTTACTCCTGATTGACTGCCTCCTGCGTCGGGCGTCCTTGAACAGGGCCAGCTGTGGGTCATCTTCATCCACACTGTCAGGCTCACACAGCTGGGTCTGCGTCGTAACCAGATGGGAGGGGCCTGGCTGAGGGCTCTGCGGAGCCTCAAGGCCATCATCAGCAAGCTCTCCAACACCCCCCTCCTCCTCCTCTGAATCGTCCGACCCAACTGCCGAACCCACAGGCTGACCCTGAATCACACCACTGGCTCAGGAATTCTGGGAGTTGAAGTCCATGAGTCATAAAAGAGCCAAGGTTGCCTACCCCTGCTCTAGGTCCACTGGAAGTTTTTAATAATACCAATAAGAAGAGACTGGACAGCCATTTGTCTGAAATGGTATAGGGTTTCCTGCCTGAGCAGGGGGTTGGACTAGATGACCTCCAAGGTCCCTTCCAACTTTATTATTATTTTACCGACCTCGGAAGGACAGAAGGCTGAGTCGACCTTGAGCTGGTGAAGGGATCGAACTCCTGGCAATGAGCAGAGTCAGCCTTCAATGCTGCACTTGAACCACTGCGCCACCACGGCTCTTACAAGAGGAAGGAAGGAAGGAAGAAAAGGAGAAAGAAAAAGGAGGGAAGAAGGAAGAAGAGGAAAGAAGAGGGAGAGAAAAAGAGAAGGGAAAAAAGATGGAGGGAGCGGGAGAGCAAGAAAGAAATGGAGAAAAAGAAGGGAAGGTAGGGGAGAATAGAGGGAAGGAAAGGTAGAAAGAAAAGGGCGTGAAGGAGAGAGGGAGGGAAGAAAGGAGAGGGAGAGAATAGCAACAGCCCTTAGACTTATATACCGCTTCACGCTGCTCTCACAGCCCACTCTAAGAGGTTTACAGAGTCGGCCTATTTGTCCCCAACCATCTGGGTCCTCATTTTACCGACCTCGGAAAGACGGAAGGCTGAATCAACCTCGAGCTGGTCAGGATCGAACTCCTGACAGTGGGCAGAATTAGCCCGCCATGCTGCATTCTAACCACTGCGCCCCCGGAGCTCTTACAAGAGAAAGAAGGGAAGGGAGAGGGGAAAAAAAAAGAAAAGCAGAAAGAAAAAGGAGGGAGGGAGGAAAGGAGAGGGAGAGAAAAGAAGAAGGGAAAGAAGAGACGGAGGGGGCAGGGGAGAAAAAAAAATGGAGAAAAAGAAGGGAAGGAAGGAGAGAGTAGAGGGAAAGAAAGAAAAGGAAGGTAGAAAAGGGCGCGAAGGAAGGAGAGAGGGAGGGAGGGAGAAGGAGAGAATAGCAATAGCCCTTAGACTTATATACTGCTTCACGCTGCTTTTACAGCCCTCTCTCTAAGCGGTTTACAGAGCCACTGCACCAAACACAGATCCCTTAAGACGGCTCATTTTCGGTTCCACAATCAAGATCTTTCAAAAAGTAATAAGTAAGATCCTAGTCCTCCTGGCTAAATAAAGGAGTGGCTTTTCTATTGGATCTGTGCTTTTTAACCTTGGCGACTTTAAGAGGGGTGGACTTGAACTCACAGCTGGGGAATTCTGGGAGTTGAAGTCCACAATAATAATAATAATAATAATAATAATAATAATAATAATAATAATAATAATAATAACAACAACAACAACAACAACAATAATAATAAGAAGAAGAAGTTGGAAGGGACCTTGGAGGTCATCTAGTCCAACCCTCTGCTCAGGCAGGAAACCCTATACCATTTCAGACAAATGGCTGTCCAGTCTCTTCTTAAACAATTCCAGTGTTGGAGCATTCACCACTTCTGGAGGCAGGTTGTCCCACTGATTAATTATTCTAACTGTCAGAAAATTCCTCTTTAATTCTAGGTTGCTTCTCTCCTTGACCAGTTTCCATCCGTTGCTTCTTGTCCTGCTTTCAGGTGCTTTGGAGAACAGCTTGACTCCCTCTTCTTTGGGGCAGCCCCTGAGATATCGGAAGACTGCTATCATGTCACCCCTCACCCTTCTCTTCATTAAACTTTCTTTAAATTGCCAAGATTGAGGGGAAAACAAAAAACAAAGATTGTTGCCTGGTTGCATCTGAAGTCTGGTGAATGGTATGTCTCTGCTGTACCAAAATAGATGGGTTTTTTTTCAGATGCTTGCAGGGAAGCTTGATTTAATATAGGAACCCAGCAAGGTTGCTTTTGTGAAATTGATCCCATCACTTCCAAGCAAGGATTTTTGTCTTATGGAATCTCTCCCTAACACACACAAACACACAAAACCCTTCCTTTCTGGTAGGCACAGGTGGAACGCGCAGACAACCAAATGGATCCCGCTCATTTGGGGAGACTGGAAGGAAGAGAAGCAAAAAGTAACCGAGTGATCTCCAGCACAGGGTCCATACCAAGAGGGACCGCAAGAAGGCAACCTTCGCCTCTGGCTTTAATTTTATTGACGGAAATGTTTAAAACCACCCAGTAGCTGAAACACTCCAGGCCGTTTACAGCACTGTACAATAAAAGGCCCTCGGAATTATTATTTTTTTAAAAAAATAAAATAAAATAAAATAAAAATTATTTTTTTAAAATAAAATAATAAAATAAAAATAAAAAAGACAGTCTGAATAAAAACATGGGCAAAATAAAAACACGGTATAAACCACTAGGCAGCGGCAAAGACTTAAAACAACCCGAGTTATAAAAGGCAATTCAGAGAGAGCTGAAAAGATCGATTCCATCGGTGGGGGGGGGGAGAGCCCTCCCCTTGCAGAGGGCCAATTTCCCCGCCGAGGGAGGGCCGGGTGGCTACTGGCAGGACAAGGCCGTGCCAACCACCGCCAGTTTGAATTGGCTCCGGAATTGGAGTGACGGCTGCTAAGAACTGGCATAACAGGTTTGCCTCGGCCTCTAAAAGTCTGAACAGATCAAAGCCGTCTCCGGCCAGACAAATGTGTTGGAAAGGGGGGGGGTCCCTCAGCAGAAAAGCCCCTTCCTATTAATCTTGTCTCCGCCAAGGATTCTGTGTCATGTCCTTGGCAGCAAAACAGCCGGCCTTTGTGCCGGCTTTCTTCCCCGAGCCGATAATCCTGGCTTTACCTGGTGGTCTCCTGCCCGAAGCTTAACCGGTGCTAAAGCCACCGAGCTTCCTAGCTTAAAGAAGGCCAAGGAAGGGGCTGCCATCCCGTTAGCCACTTGGCATCTCCAAGGGGCTAGAGCGGCAGCTGCCCCCAACCCTGGCGAGGGGCATAGACTACAGTTCCCATCCTCCTCCCAACTTCTTCCAAGCGGACAGGCTAGCCAGTAACTGGCACACAAACTGGGATGCTTTTGCTTCCCTTTTCTCCTGGGGGAGGGGGCGGGGGGGGAAGGAGAGGTGTGAAACAAACCATGCAGGATTATCACGGGGTGGCAGCGAGGGGAGGGCTGTCGGTAGCCCAAAGCTCATCTCGCCTCTTGCCAGCCTCGGGGAGATAACCACGTCGCCGTTTTCCGGCCACAGCCGCTGCCCGCCTGTTTCCACTTCTCTCCAGACAAGACCCATCATGCCATCACCTTGTAAATGTCACGGGCGCCCTCGCCTGCTGCTTGGCGTGTGCCGTTGGGCCTTCCCAAAATAGGCCTTAGTGCTCCAAGGATGGAGAAGCGGCTGTGCCCGCTTAGTCTGGGTGGGGAAGGGGTGGGGGGCGGAAGGCAACTCAGCTGGGCCTGGATGGAGAAGCAATGAGGAAGGGGGGGGGCACTTGGGATGCAGGAGTCCAGCTCCCAAGGCCAAGGGGATACCCTGATTCCCTTCCAGCTGAGTGGGGAGTAGGGAAGACAGCTGGAGTGCCCCCAACTCCCAGCGGGGCATCATTTAAAGGAGCCGTGTGGGTCTGGAGGCTGAATAAGCAGAAAATCCACTGTGGAGTGGCTGATCTCTGGGTGGGAAACATATAAGGAACAGCTGCTGGAATTGGCTCTGTCTACTTTAATGAAGAGAAGGACCAGGGGGGACATGATAGCAGCCTTCCAATATCCAAGGGGCTGCCCCAAAGAAGAGGGAGTCAAGCTATTCTCCAAAGCGTCCAAAGGCAGGACAAGAAGCAACGGATGGAAACTGATCCAGGAGAGAAGCAACCTAGAACTAAGGAGTAACTTCCTGACAGTGAGGACAATTAACCAGTGGAACCACCTGCCTCCAGAAGCTGTGAATGCTCCAACACTGGAAGTCTTTAAGAAGAGACCGGACAGCCATTTGTCTGAAACGGTATAGGGTTTCCTCCCTGAGCAGGGGGTTGGACTAGATGACCTCCAAGCCCCTTCCAACTTTATTATTATTATTATTAAGTTGGGGGAGAGAAGAAGTCACAGGAGAGGAATTGTGGGGTGGGGGGGAGGTGCTCTGGTAGTACCAACTTTTGAGCTGCTTTTAAACAGAATAACAGAACAGAGTTGGAAGGGTCCTTGGAGATCATCTAGTCCAACCCCCTGCTCAGGCAGGAAATACTATAGCATTTCAGACAAACGGTTGTCCAGTCTCTTCTTAAAAGCCTCCACTGATGGAGCACCCACAACGTCTGGTGGCAAGCTGTTCCACTGGTTGATTGTCCTCACTGTCAGGAAATGTCTCCTTAGTTCCAGGTTGAATCTCTCCTTGATCAGTTTCCGTCCGTTGTTCCTTGTCTGGCCTTCAGGTGCTTTGCAAAATAGGTTGAACCCCCCCTCCTCTCTGTGGCAGCCCCTCAAATACTGGAAGACGGCTATCATGTCTCCCCTGGTCCTTCTCTTCGCTAGACTAGCCCTGCCCAGTTCCCACATCCGCTCTTCCTAGGTTTTAGCCTCCAGGCCCCTGATCGTCTTTGTTGCTCTTCTCTGCCCAGCCTCTGAGCTGGAAATGTTTTTAAAGATGTTCCATGAAGTTTTACCCCCCCCCCCCAAGAGTATGTAGGAGGCAACTTGGTATGTTTAACAGATTAGAACAGACATGTCAAACACAAGGCCCGGGGGCCGGATCCGGCCCGCGAAGTGGTTTCATGCGGCCTGCGAAGCCATCCTGGAAAGAGTGAGGGAACGGCCCCCACTGCCTTGGCCCTGGCCCAGAGACCCTCCTCCTGCCAGAGACCCCCAGATCTGTCCCACTCCTGCCCAGGCCCCCATAGGCACCCTTGATGCCAATGATGTAGAGTTGGCCACGCCCACCCAGTAGGCCATACGCACTCTAGCCACGCCCACCCAGTAGGCCACACCCACCCTGGCCACACCCACCCGGCCCCCTGAGGGCAACCGCAGTGCTGATGCAGCCCTCCATGAAATTGAGTTTGACACCCCTGGATTAGAAGGAGTTGGGGAGATAGATGACAACAATAGTCCAGTATTGTGGTAGGGGGCTGCCCCAAAGAAGACGGGGGTTGAGCTATTCTCCAAAGCACCTGAAAGCAGGACAAGAAGCAACGGATGGAAACTAACCAAGGAGAGAAGCAACCTGGAACTAAGGAGAAACTTCCTGACGGTTAGAACAATTAACCAGTGGAACTACCTGCCTCCAGAAGCTGTGAATGCTCCAAGACTGGAAGTTTTTTAAGAAGAGACTGGCCAGCCACTTGTCTGGAATGGCAGAGGGTCTCCTGACTGAGCAGGAGGCTGGACTGGAAGACCTCCAAGGTCCCTTTGCAACTGGAAGTTTTTAAGAAGAGACTGGACAGCCATTTGTCTGAAATGGGGTTTCCTGCCTTAGCAGGGGGTTGGAGTAGATGACCTCCAAGGTCCCTTCCAACTTCTTCTTCTTCTTCTTCTTCTTCTTCTTCTTCTTCTTCTTCTTCTTCTTCTTCTTCTTCTTCTTCTTCTTCTTCTTCTTCTTCTTCTTCTTCTTCTTCTTCTTCTTCTTCTTCTTCCTATGATTATGATTATGATTATGATTATGATTATGATTATGATTATGATTATGATTATGATTATGATTATGATTATGATTATTATTCCTCTCCCCCTCCCACGCCAGGCTTCCCCTCTGGGCCACCCGACCCCGGCTGTATTTTGCCCCCTGCTTCTTGCCGAGCGCTGCGCCCGGCGGGCCGGCCGAGCAGCTGGGCAAAACCCGCGCGGGGCTGTCCCGGAGGGAGGACGAGGCTCCGCGCCCAGCTGGAGCAGACCTGGCGCGGAGGGTCCCAGGCGCTGCGTCCCCACCCCACCCCACCCCCCACCAGCAGCAGCCGCGGCTCCGGACCCGCCGGAGCTTGCCCTCGCCTGCCCTCGAAACTCCGCGGGGCGAGGGGCGAGGTAGCGCCGACCGGGGGGCGGGGGGCGTCTTCCCACCAAGCCGGCGCCTTGGGTGGTCTTCCCGCCCGCAGGAGGCTGCCCAGTCCAAGGAAATAGGCTGGCTGAAACCGCCAATGCAGAGAGAGAGGTTGAAGGCTGGATGCGGAGAGGTGGTGGTGGGGACTCACGTGTGGTCTTTTTTGTGCCATTCGCACGTTATCCTCAGCAAGCCTGCAACGTCCGTAATAAGGGTGGGAGCGGGGGTCTGGGCGGAAGAGGACACAGTTGAGAAGTAGTTTGGGGGGGGGGGAATGTCACTGCACGTGTTTTTTTTTGTGTTTGTCAGAAAAGTTCATTTCTAACTGTACATTTCCCCTGCTCTCTGCACCTGTGGTGATAACTTATCTGGTAACCATAGTGAACCCCATATGACTAGCTATGTTATGGTTTCAGTCTGTTTAGTGCCCATGTGGTCAGCTAGCTCTCTTTATAATATATATTTAGTTTTTATATTTTTGTAATGAAAAGGTATTTAGTAAGATTATGCGTGGTTTTTTATTACCTTCCTTCATGCACATCATGTATCCTCTGAAGCACGGTCCTTCGCCCTCTACAAAGGTGATTTATACCTTGACAGGAAAAAGGGTGGGAGAGCTACTGATCTAGCCAGAGAAGTCCATGGTGTGTGTTTTGTGTCTGTCTCGCTGTGTGTGTGTGTGTGTGTGTGTGTGTGTGTGTGTGTGTGTGTGTGTGAAAAACCTGTCTTTCTGTTTAGCGTTTATTAAGCCTTACCTTTCTACAAAGCCTGTGCACTCAGCTGGGTACAGCCAAACCGCTGCTAAGAGACTTTATCCTTTGTGTGTGTGTGTGTGTGTGTGTGTGTGTGTGTGTGTGTGTGTGTCTGCGCGCGCGCGTGTGTGTGTGTCTCTGTGTGTGGAAAATATACACCATTCCTTCTTTAGAAGATTGGCAAGCTGAGTTATGAGAGTATGCACAAATGTCCAAAATAACTTTTGACAAACAATGCGGATCCTGCATTTCGTTTAACCTAAAAACCATGTATGGACTAGAATTTTGCCCGTGGACTAAAATTTACATGGGGCTTGACTTGTTAAAATAGGGAGAGACTGTTCCAAAGCGGAAAGAAAAATCCCCATTTATTCTTTATTCTGATTGACAATTCTTATCCTGCTGGCTGCCTTGGCTAATTATCGACTCTTGACTTGGTTTCAATAATGAGTTTAAAGTACTATTTTGATATGACTATATTCCTAATGTCACTCTAAAGAACTTAGAAAGAGTGCAGAGAAGAGCAACAAAGATGATCAGCGGTCCAGAGGCTAAAATATATGGAGAATGGTTGCTAGAATTGGGGTACGACTAGATTAGTGAAAAGGACTAGGTGCGACATAATAGGTGCATCCAGTTTTGGTCGCCACATTACAAAATAGATTTTGAGACTTTGGGAAAAATGCAAAGAGCAACCAAGAGCAATTAAGATGATCAAAGGCCTGGAGACTAAAATATACAAAGAATAGTTACAGGATTTGGGTATGTCTAGTTCAGGTTTCTTCAAACTTGGCCCTTTTATGACTTGTGGACTTCAACTCCCAGAATTCCTCAGCCAGGCATGCCTGTCTGAGGAATTCTGGGAGTTGAAGTCCACAAGTCATAAAAGGGCCAAGTTTGAAGAACCCTGGTCTAGTTTAATGAAGAGAAGGAGGAGGGGTGACATGATAGCAGTGCTCCAATATCTCAAGGGCTGCCCCCAAAGAAGAGGGAGTCAAGCTATTCTCCAAACCACCTGAAGGCAGGACAAGAAGCAACGGATCAAAGAGAGAAGTAACCAAGGAGAAATTTCCTGACAGTTCGAACAATTAATCAGTGGAACAAAGTGCCTGCAGAAGTTGTGAATGCTCCAACACTGGAATTTTTAAAGAACAAATTGGACAACCATTTGTCTGAAATGGTTTAGGCTTTCCAGGCCTAGCAGGGGGTTGGACTAGAAGACCTCCAAGGCCCCTTCCAACTCTGTTATTCTGTTCTCTTATTCTGCTAATACTCCTTGTAAATCTCTACTGGAAAGAGAAGATGAGGATGCCGGAAGCTAGGGGACAGACTTGCTTACAGAAGTGATGGGAGCACCCTTGGAAGACCCAACGTCTAGATTAGGGGGAGATAATCTTGGATAAAATGTATCTAGGAGGCGAAAAAGACTCATTGGTACATAATCAATAATCAACGGATCAAAATCTCTATTTCTGTTGGTTGGTTTATTTACAAATTGGCCATTAACACCGAGGCAGACAACATTTACACACCGTTCGAGAGGCTATCGAAAAGCCAAAAGCCTACGAAGGTTCTCAGTTGAGAAGCAAAAACTTCTTCAAAGAAAAACAAGGAAGTCCAGTTGCCTCTTGGGAAAAAAAAAGCAAACGTCTGGCCAGCAATCAACTGGCAGTTGTTGTGAGGGAGACCTTATGTCCGCGGGAGGCCACCATAGTCCAGATAGCCGGGTGTGAGTCCCTCCTCCTGAGATGTGGTCCCAGAGCTCAGTTGGGCTTGCTGTTGGTGTATATTTCACCTAGACACGTGGCAGCAGCCCTGCCTGAGCTTCTCGATATCCTCTCAGGGTTGGTGGTTGAGTTCCCCAAACTTATAGTTTTGGGTGACTTCAACCTACCATCCCTGGGGGGATCATCTGAGTTAGCTCGGGAGTTCATGGCTTCCATGACGGCCATGGACCTGAAGCAGGTTATTCTGGGCCCAACTCACGGAGGGGGTCACACGCTCGATCTGGTTTTTCTATCTGGACGGTGGTTAGATGATCTTGGGGGGGGGTTCCCCAATTAATTTACCCCTGTCATGGACCGATCATCATCTCCTGCGGATGGTCTTCCGTTTTGCCACTCCCTGTCGTGGGGTTGCTGAGCCAACAAGATGGTTCCGCCCTAGGCGCCTTATGGACCCTGAGCGGTTCCAAACGGCGCTTGGGCCCCCACCTGCCTCCTTTGCTCACAGCTCGGTCGATGCCCTGGTGGAAGCCTGGGAAAGGGCAGCCACAGAGGCACTCGACCAAGTTGTACCCATGCGGCCCTTGACCCGACGCAGATCCCAACGGGCCCCATGGTTCTCCATGGAGCTCCGCGAGATGAAGCGTCGGAGACGGGGCCTAGAGAGCTGTTGGAGGTCCAGCCGATCCGAATCCGACCGGTTACGACTAAGGTCGTTTACGAGAACTTATCTCGCAGCATTGAGGGTGGCTAGGTCTAACCACTTTGCCACCCTCATTGCGTCCGCAGAGAATCGCCCGGCCGCCCTGTTTAGGGTGACTCGCTCTCTCCTTAATCAGGAGGTGAGGGAGGAACCCTTGCAGGGTCGAGCCGAGGAGTTTAGTCGATTTCTGTCGGACAAAATCGCTCGGATCCGGACCGGTTTGGACTCCGACTGGGCAGAGTCTGACGAAGAGGATACGGGCGGTCTTGTCGATTTAATCTGGGAAGAGTTCGATCCTGTGACCCCTGAAGTAGTGGACAAGATCATGGGGAAGCTGAGCTCCACCACGTGTTTGTTGGACCCGTGCCCCTCCTGGCTGACTTATGCAGCCCGGGATGGGACACGAGGCTGGCTCCAGGCAGTGATTACTGCTTCTTTGAGTCAGGGTAGTTTTCCCGCCGCCTTGAAGGAGGCGGTGGTGAGACCCCTCCTCAAGAAGCCTGCCTTGGACCCAGCAATTTTAAACAACTATCGTCCGGTCTCCAACCTTCGCTTTTTGGCGAAGGTTGTTGAGAGCGTGGTGGCGCATCAGCTCCCTTTGTTCTTGGAGGAAGCTGACTACCTAGACCCGTACCAATCGGGTTTCAGGCCCGGGTACAGCACGGAGACGGCATTGGTCGCGCTGGTGAATGATCTCTGGCGGGCTCGGGACAGGGGTTGTTCCTCTGTCCTAGTCCTTTTAGACCTCTCAGCGGCTTTTGATACCATCGACCATGGTATCCTGCTGCGACGTCTCAGGGGGTTAGGAGTGGGAGGCACGGTTCTCCAGTGGTTCTCCTCTTACCTCCTGGGACGTTCGCAGTCGGTGTTAGCAGGGGGGCAGAGATCGACCCTGAGACCTCTCATTTGTGGAGTTCCTCAGGGATCGGTTCTCTCGCCTCTCCTGTTCAACATCTATATGAAGCCGCTGGGTGAGATCATTCGTGGTTTTGGAGTTGGGTATCACCAATATGCTGATGATATCCAACTTTTTATTTCTACCCCAAACCACCCCAGCGATGCCCTCGACGTGATGTCCCGTTGCCTGGAGGCGGTCCGGGTCTGGATGGGGAGGAACAGGCTTCGACTCAACCCTGACAAGACTGAGTGGCTGTTCGTGCCGGCATCCCGGGAAATTCCGATTATCCCATCATTGGCCATGGGGGGTGAGCTATTACCCCCCGTAGATAGGGCCCGCAACTTGGGGGTCCTTCTAGATTCACAGCTCTCTTTGGAAGAGCATATTGGAGCTGTGACTAGGGGGGCCTTTGCCCAGGTTCGCCTGGTGCGCCAGTTGCGGCCCTATCTAGACCGGGATGCCTTGCGCACAGTCACTCATGCGCTCGTGACCTCTCGTCTAGACTACTGTAATGCTCTCTACATGGGGCTGCCCTTGAGGTCCACCCGGAGACTCCAGCTGGTGCAGAATGCAGCCGCGCGAGTCGTCTTGGGAGTTTCCCGATACTCCCATGTTACACCTCTGCTCCGCGAGCTGCATTGGCTACCGGTTGCTCTCCGGGTGAGGTTCAAGGTGTTAGTTATGACGTACAAAGCCCTTCATGGCATGGGTCCGGATTACCTACGGCAACACCTGCGACCGGCGTCAACGTCCCTCCGTCCAGTGCGCTCCCACAGAGAGGGCCTCCTCAGGGTGCCGCCGATCAAAGAATGCCGATTGGTGACCCCCAGGGGGAGAGCGTTCTCTGTGGGCGCGCCAGACCTTTGGAACAGCTTACCGGTTGAGCTCCGGACGGCCCCCGACCTTCGCTCCTTCCGGCGCGATCTTAAAACATTCTTTTTCGAACAAGCTGGCCTGGTCTGACGGGATGGGGTTGGGTTTTTTAAAATTAGTTTTTAACTTAATATGTATTGATTTTATGGGCATGATGTTTAATTGGTTTTTAATGGTTTTTTAATTTTTGTATCTGATTTTTATTGTGTATTGCCCTGTTCACCGCCCTGAGTCCTTCGGGAGAAGGGCGGTATAGAAATCAAATTATTAAATTAAATTAAATTAAATTAAACTCCCGGAGATAAACACCATGTTAGACCAACAGTCAAGAAACAAACTTATGTTCCAATCAAGGAACCCCCAACTCAGGCAAAGGATCAAAGGGTAAACAAAATTCCAATCAAGGAAGCACCAAGACCGCTTCCACCCCTACCGACGAAGCAAGCCACTTGTACATAAAATGAGTGTCACTGCACGTTGTTTTTTTTAGTTCGTCAGAAAAAGTTCATTTCTAACTGTACCTTTCCCCTGCTCTCTGCACCTGTGGTGATAACTTATCTGGCAACCATAGTGACTCTCATATGTCCAGCTATGTTATGGTTTCGGACTGTTTTGTGCGCGTGTCTTGAAAAAGTTTCTCACAGTTACTCTTTTATTGTCTTTCACTTTGCTGTTACTGTCTGTTATGTTAGGATGTAGTCAGCTAGCTCTCTTTATAATATATATTTAGTTTTTGTAATTAAAAGGTATTTAGTAAGATTATGCGTCGTGTTTTATTTCCTTCCTTCATGCACATCATGCATCCTCTGAAGCACGGTCCTTCGCCCTCTGCTAAGGTGATTTATACCTTGACAATGAGAGCAAACCCCACTCTCTTCTAACGCTGATGATGTTAGCTAGTTGGGTCATGAAATGTGTGCAAGAAATTAATCAAGCCCAGAGAACACCAAGGACCCCACAGTCTTCCTCCTCTTCCTCCTCCTCCTCTTCTTTGTCTTCCTCCTCCTCCTCTGTGTCCTCCTCCTCCTTTTTCTCTTCCACTTCCTCTTCCTCTTCCTCCCCACCAACCCCACTCCCTTCCAGCACTGACGATGTTATATAATTGGGTAATGAAACGGCTGCAAGAAAACTATCAAGCCCAGAGAGCACTAGGGACCCCACAGTCGTCCTCCTCCTCCTCCTCCTCCTCTTCCTCCCAGATGTTTTGGGTGCTCTATCACCAGAGGTTTTCAGTAGGGACTGGACAGCCAATTGTCTGGCATAGTTTAAGGTCTCCTGCTTGAGAGCGGGTTGGGCTAGAAGGCCTCCAGGATCCCTTCCAATTCTGTTATTCTATAAACAGTAACATTCTCACTTCCTAGCTGGCATCTGTGGAGAGTCAGCAGGCCCAAGAAGGCCCAGAGACCCCCCATCGCTATCCCATTTCAGACAAATGGCTGTCCAGTCTCTTCTTAAAAACCTCCAGTGTTGGAGCACCCACAACTTCTGGAGGCAGGTAGTTCCACTGGTTAATTGTTCTGTCAGGAAGTTTCTCCTCCGTTCCAGGTTGCTTCTCTCCTTATCTCAAACTTTGCTCCTGGTTTCTCTCTGGACTTTGGACCCCAGGCATCTGGACCCCACTTCAGAGAGGGCTGGGGGGCTGTATGAGAGGTTTGGCCCACCACCCTTCCGGTGCTCATTCAGGGAACACCAGTGGAAAAGTTGTGAAAAAAAACTCCATTCGAAATGTTTTTACTACACTTCCAAGGCATGGAGCAGCCACAGTGCGAGGGATCCACCGTTTTCTTTGGAGACCAGTTTAATCCAGAGCAGGTGGTCCCATCTGGTTAATCTTGGCCGAATCCCCAAAACCAAACCTGGTTGGGTCAGGTCGCCACCTGGATGGGACACCACCCGGTAATTCCCTAGGGCAGCTCCCAAAATATCTCGGAGGAAGGCGCTGACCCGCGATATCCACAATTTGTCGCCAAGGAAAGAACAGGATGTTTTCATGCAGTAATTGAGCTGAACTGTGGGGAAAGTTTACTTTGCTTTTTTTTTTCTTTTTTCCATAATTGGGATTTGGGTCATGTTGATAAATACATGGGCTGTGTTTCTGTTGCTGTTGTTGATGTTGCATCTTGGCCTTTGCAGATAGAAAGTTTGCAAATCTGTGTTTGATTTCTGAGTTTGGATTTTAGCAATAGTTCCATTTCTTCTTTGGGGTTTTTGGGCGTGTGTGTTTGTGTGTCTGTGTGTGTGTCTGTGTGTGTGTGTCAGTTCTTATGTCTTTCCGCATTTAAGATGTTAATATGATATGCTTGTACTGGTGCCAGTAGGCCCAGCTGGACTTGGTACTTATCCTGCAAAGAGAAAAGGGAACTAACCACGTTTAGAAAAGGCGCTTTGATTTTAGGGGACCCTTTTCTGTTCTGGGGAGAACTTCCTGTTTATTGGACCATCTCTTTTACGATCAGCAAATCTAGCTTGGAGAAAAGCTGTAAGCACCATTCACAGAGTTGTGTGTGTGTGTGTGTGTGTGTGTTTGTGTAAGTCAGCTTATGTATAAGTGTTCGCAGGGGATCTTTTAAAAGGCCCCAGTTCAACCAAGCAGATCCTTTTTTGTTGTTGTTGTTGTTCTGGCCATGAGCCCATTGGCCATCCATCACCCCTCCAATTCTGGCCAGTGAAGGGGGGGGGGGAAAGCCAGTGGCCTTGGACTGTCCAGGCTGTGTGTGTGTCTGTGTGTGTGTGTGTGTGTCTTATCTCTTTGTTGTGGAATGCACTCATTCAGTCCCTGTGACAATAAGTGAGGAGCTTTGCACTCTCCTCTCCGGGCGGGCTGGGAAACTGGCAGGGATTGGCACCCCCACCCCCAGATCCAAAGGCCTGGCCTGCTCCAGGATGGCTCTCCTTTTATGGGCAGCCTTTGTGCCTGGAAGCTAAACGTTTTGCCCCACGGCCAGCAAATTTCGTCACCTGCTGCCTTAGAGGAAGCAAAGCAAGGGAGGCCGAGCGAGGCTGGGAAATCAGAAGAAGCTTTTTCATCCGACTGCGGAGATTCTCCGTCATCCGGGTCACGCTTGCCCCAAAGGCGCTTTTTTTTCAGGAGGCAACTGGACTTTCTTCTCTTTGCTTTGAAGACCTTTCGCTTCTCCTCCAAGAAGCTTCTTCGGCTCTGACCGGATGGAGGGGAAGGGAAGGATTGATACTCCCTTGTTAGACAAAAGAATTTGCCTTCTTTTAGAGGGTCGTTGAGGCCGCTTGGACCCTGAGGACACAGATAAGCCTCTGGAATGGAATGGAATATGGAATAGAATAAGAATAGAATATGGAATAAATAGAAAATAATAATAATAATAATAATAATAATAATAATAATAATAATAATAATAATAATAATAATAATAATAATAATAATAATAATAATAATAATAATAATAATAATAATAAAGTTGGAAGGGACCTTGGAGGTCATCTAGTCCAACCCCCTGCTCAGGCAGGAAACCTTATACCATTTCAGGCAAATGGCTGTCCAGTCTCTTCTTAAAAACCTCCAGTGTTGGAGCGTTCACCACCTCTGGAGGCAGGTTGTTCCACCGGTTAATTGTTCTAACTGTCAGGAAGTTTCTCCTTAGTTCTAGGTTGCTTCTCTCCTTGATGAGTTTCCATCCGTTGCTTCTTGTCCTGCTTTCAGGTGCTTTGGAGAATAGCTTGACTCCCTCTTCTTTGTGGCAGCCCCTGAGATACTGGAAGGCTGCTATCATGTCACCCCTCACCCTTCTCTTAGTTAAACTACACATACCCAATTCCAGCAACCATTCCCTATATGTTTTAGGCTCCAGCCCCCTAATCATCTTTGTTGCTCTTCTCTGTACCCTTTCTAGAGTCTCGACATCTTTTTTACATCGTGGTGACCAAAACTGGATGCAGTATTCCAGGTGTGGCCTTACCAAGGCATTGTAAAGTGGTATTAGTACTTCACTTGATCTTGATTCTATCCCTCTGTTAATGCAGCCTAGCACTGTGTTGGCTTTTTTGGCAGCTGCAGCACACTGCTGGCTCATATTTAAGTGATTGTCCACTAGGACTCCGAGATCTCTCTCACAGTTACTACTACTGAGCAAGGTACCACCTATACTATACCTGTGCATTTGATTTCTCCTGCCTAAATGTAGAACCTTACTTTTTTCACCATTGAATTTCATTTTGTTAGATAGCGCCCAGTGTTTGAGTCTGTCCAGATCCTTCTGTATCTTAAGCCTATCTTCTGGAGTATTGGCTATTCCTGCCAGCTTGGTGTAATCTGCAAATTTGATGAGTTCCCCATCTATCCCCTCATCCAAATCATTAATGAAGATGTTGAAGAGCACTGGGCCCAGAACAGAGCCCTGGGGCACCCCACTACACACTTCCTTCCATGTAGATGCGGTTCCATTGAGGACCACACGCTGAGTACGGCATGTCAGCCAGCTACGAATCCATCTGGTGGTAATGCTATCTAACCCACATTTTTCTATCTTATCAATTAGTAGGTTGTGATCTACTTTATCAAATGCCTTACTGAAGTCCAAGTAAATTATATCTACAGCATTCCTCTGGTCCACTAGTTTTGTCACTTGGTCAAAGAATGTGGTAAGATTTGTCTGGCATGATCTGTTTTTGACAAACCCATGTTGACTTTTAGTGATGACTTTGTTTGCATCAAGGTGTTCGCTGATTTGTTGTTTGATTATCTTTTCCAGAATCTTCCCAGGTATTGAGGTCAGGCTGATAGGTCTGTAGTTTTCTGGATCTATTTTTTCCCCTTTTTTGAAGAATAGAATAGAATAAGGATAAGGATAAGGATAAGGATAAGGATAAGGATAGAATAGAATAGAATAGAATAGAATAGAATAGAATATGAAATAAATAGAATAGAATAGAATAGAATAGAATAAGTATAAGTATAAGTATAAGAATAGAATAGAATAGAATAGAATAGAATAGAATAGAATAGAATAGAATAGAATAGAATAGAATAGAATAGAATATGGAATAAATGGAATAGAACAGAACAGAACAGAACAGAACAGAACAGAATATGGAATAGAATAGAATAGAATAGAATAGAATAGAATAGAATAGAATAGAATAGAATAGAATAGAATAGAATAGAATAAGAACAGAATAGAAAATATGGAATAGAATGGAAGGAACAGAACAGAACAGAACAGCAGAGTTGGAAGGGACCTTGGAGGTCATCTAATCCATCCCCCTGCTCAGGCAGGAAACCCTATACCCATTTCAGACAAATGTTTGTCCCATCTCTCTTTAAAAACCTCCAGTGATGGAACACCAACAACTTCTGGAGGCAGGTAGTTCCACTGGTCAATTGTTCTAACTGTATGTAGATGTCGTTGATCTCTGTGTGCCTGTGGATGGCCGATTTGGAGGATTAAGATTGCAGCTGGCCTGAATCCATCCAAAGATCCTCCTTTTTTGGCCTAGGCGCCTTGGAGATCTGTGGCTGGGGGGGGGAGGAGACCGGCCTCATCCCTGCCCTGCACCTGTCTCACCCTTGGCAGCCCCCCAAAAAGCCCGTATAAAAGCGAACATAAAGCACCCTCCGCTCCAGGGCCATCTTCGATCAGAGCAAAATCTCCTTGCCAGATGTGCGAAGCTGTCTCTCAACCACCCCCACCCCCACATTTCTCCGTTTATGTCCCAAAAATAAATAAAAAAAAACAATTAAATGAACCCCTTCTTGGTTTCTCCTGGCAAGGCTGGCGTGTGTGTGCCTCCCCGGGACTGCCGAAGCCAAACCAGCCTTTGCTGACATAATTCTGTCATCGTCTGGCTGTTGCAAATAAACATTCGAGATTGCGGCCAGCCCCAGAATGCAGGGGAAGTTTCCTGAGGTTTGTGTTTTTTTTTTTTTGCATGTGTGTGTGTCTCTGGTGTGTAATTGCTGGAAAAGCTGTCCAAGGAGACCACTCAGAAGCTGGTGGTTTGATTCACCAACCAGTGGGGGAGATGGGCTTGAAAGGGAATTTGAGAAATGGAAGAGAATTTATGTAACAACAACAACAACAACACAACAACAGTAATAATAATAATTAATGTGGAAGGGTCCTTGGAGGTCATCTAGTCCAACCCCCTGCTCAGGCAGGAAACCCTATACCATCTCAGACAAATGGCTGTCCAGTCTCTTCTTAAAAACTTCCAAACTTATTATTTCTTAATAAATCCCTCCCTCCCCAGCTGAATCTCGGCTTAGAAGTCGGCCCCTGGATGAGCACCATGGGTCTTCTCAGAGGGGCTGACCTGATCTCAAATGGAAGCCCCTCCATTGAGACAAGTGTGCAAGGACACTTTTTGCACACACACACACACACACACACCGTCTTTCCGTGGCTCCTTTGTGTCTCCTTTTTCCCCGCCCCATTGCAGCACTACTGTGTGATGTTATAGCAAGGTCCATATAGCTTGTAAGCCGCCCTGAGTCTTCGGAGAAGGGCGGGATATAAATGGAATTAAAATAAAAAATAAAATAAATATTTAACTTTTGCCCCCCTGGGTGGACCAGGCCAGGACACCGAGACTATCAAAGCTGCTTTGATTGAAGTTGGCTTTAATGTCAGCATCTTGCAACTCTGATTATGCTGGATTTTCTCTCCCCCCCCTTTATACTCCAGTAAATCAGGGTGGGGGTCTCTCTGAGCCCCTTCTGAATGTTATCTTGATGTTCTGGAGTCTGGATCGATGTTCTTGCCTGGGCTACACCTCCTGTGGGCGCGCCGGAATTGTGGAACCGTTTGCCGGTTGAGCTCCGGATGGCGCCCGACCTGCGCTCCTTCCGACGTGATCTGAAGACCTACTTGTTCGAACAAGCCGGCCTGGCCTGATGGGTGATGGGTTTAGATTTTAATATTGTTTTAATGTATTTTAATTCATTGTTGTTAGTTTCTGGGCACTTGTTTAATCTCTTTTAATGTTTGTACTCTTGTATTTTTATATGTTTGCCCTGTTCACCGCCCTGAGTCCTTCGGGAGAAGGGCGGTATACAAATAAAATTATTATTATTATTATTATTACTGTATTATTATTATTATTATTATTATTATTATTATTATTATTATTATTATTATTATTATTATTATTATTATTATTATTATTATATCTCCTTCTTCCTGTTTGCAACCTCCAGCCCTTTGTTTTTGCCTGCCCACTATCGCCCACCATTAGCCCCCTAGGATGCTCTGAGTTCAAATCCCAGGAAGGAGAGGAATGAATTTTATTTTTTTTATTTTCTGGAATTGAGATGTTATGCGCCGCAGTCAAGTCTCTTCTTAGCGGTTCCCGAGAGTGGGGGGGGGGAGAATTCTGGGGCCTCACTTTTGTGCATTTCCCATCTACGTTTTTTTAGGGGCGGAGGAGGGGCAAGAGTTCCCAGCATAGTTGAAGGGAGCCTGGATTATGCTGGGTTGGTTTTTTTTTTTTTGATGATCTCAAACTTTTCATTTCTTTTCCCCTTCAGCATCACTGACTGGACTGAAAATTTTGTGGAAAATAATCTCACCATACATTTGGTCTAGGTCCACAGGGGTAGGCAACCTGGGCTCTTTTATGACTTGTGGACTTCAACTCCCAGAATTCCTGAGCCAGCATGGGGGAACTATGGCCCTTTCATGACTCGTGGACTTCAACTCCCAGAATTCCTGAACCAGCACGGCTTAGCTTGGAAACCTCTCCCTTTCCCCTCAGCATGGCTGGCTCAGGAATTCTGGGAGTTGAAGTCCACAACTCATAAAGCGGCCTAGGCCTAGGCCAGGGCTAGGCAACCTTGGCTCTTTTATGACTCGTGGACTTCCGGAATTCCTAAGCCAGCATGGCTCAGCTTGGAAACCTCTCCCTTTTCCTTCAGCATGGCTGGCTCAGGAATTCTGGGAGTTGAAGTCCACAAGTCATGAAGGGGCCATAGTTCCCCCATGCTGGCTCAGGAATTCTGGGAGTTGAAGTCCACGAGTCATAAATGAGCCCAGGTTGCCTGCCCCTGGGACTCTAGGAATTATGGCATCAGGATAAAACTGGGAGGCAGTGAGTTTTAGTCCCACCTTTGGTGCAAAAGCCAGCCGGGTGACTTTGGGTGAATCGCCAGGAGACGGTGAGTTCTAGTTGCATCTTATGCATGAAAGCCAGCTGGGTGACTTTGGGCCAATCACCAGGAGACGGTGAACTCTATTCATGCCTTACTCATGAAAGATGTTAGGTGCCGTGGTGGGATTCAAATATGTGAACAACCGGTTCTCTGTGTGGATGCCACTTCCGGAAGTCTATCCTGGGCCCAGGCAGCAAAAAAGTAGCTACCGGTTCTGCTGAACTGGTGCGAAGTGGCTGAATCCAACCACTGGGTGGGTGATTTTGGGCCAATCATCAGGAGATGGTGAGTTCTAGTCCCACCTTGGGCAAGAAAGTCAGCTCGGGTGACTTTGGGCCAATCACCAGGAGACGGTGAGTTCTAGTCCTGCCTTACGCACAAAAGCAAATGGGTGACTTTGGGCCAATCACCGGGAGACCGGGAGTTCTAGTCCTGCCTTAGGCCTGAAAGTTGGCTGGGTTGACTTTGGGCCAGCTGCTGTCTCTCAGGGCGGCCCACCTCACAGGGTTATTGCTGTGAGAAAATAGATACGTCCGGAGCCTTGAGTTACATATTAAAACGAGAAAAGAGAGATGTAAATAAAGTATTTCGTTTTGTTTAAGTTGACAATCCCTTTCTGCTCAGATCCCATTGGGGTGTGTGTGTGTGTGTGTGTGTGTCGTCTACCCCTTTGGGGCACCTGTGCTAAGCACCAACATCCATTTAAAGCTGTTCGGAGGAGCCGAGAGCAGAAAGCCGAATTGGTTGGAGGAGGATTCTCCGGGGGTGTGTGTGTGGAAAGCCGGTTGCAAGGCCCGCGTTTCCCTCGCACGCTCCACCTCTCCATTTAAGGCCTGCTCCTGTCATATGGAGGCCATTAAGGAGCCAAAGTGGTCCAATCCAGAAATAGCTCCGGCATCACAAGTTCTGCCTGTGACAAAGAGGCCTCGGTGTGGGTCACGTCCTCCAGCCTCTGCCCGGATGGGAATGCTTTGGGGGGGGGGCGAAATAGGCCGGGTTTGAGGAACCCGCCCCCTCTCTTCACATCCTGGGCTGGCTGGGACTCGAAAAAAGGGCCCTTGGGCTGCAAAGACACCCCCCCACACACACCCCGGAGAGGTTTTCAGGCCCCTTCGGGATGCTGCCTGCCGGCCAAGACGTTTCCGGGAAGCGCTTTTAAGTGGCCTAAGGATGAAGGTGCTGAATTTCTTCCTGTCAGCCTAATCCCATTTGCAAGGTCCCCTCCCAGCCTCCCCCCAAAAAAAACCTTTAATTTGCGGGGGGGGGGGAGGAGAGAGAAAGCCAGATGGAGGAGGAAAAAGTCTTGCTGTGGGGGCAATTTAGGGAGGCAGGGAGAAGAGGGAGAAAGAAAGGGAGAGGGGAGAGAGGGGAGAGAGGGAGAAAAATAGGGAGGGAGAGAGTGGGAGAGGGAGGGAGTGGGAGGGAGAGATGGAGAGAGAGGGAGGGAGGAGGAGGGAGGGAGGGGAAGAAAGGGAGAGAGAGAGAAAGGGAGGGAGAAATATAGGGAGGGAGAGAGTGGGAGGGAGATACAGAGAGGGAGAGAGGGAGGGAGGGAGGGAGGGGAAGAAAGGGAGAGAGAGAAAGGGAGGGAGAGAGTGGGAAGGAGATACAGAGAGGGAGAGAGGGAGGGAGGAGGAGGGAGGGAGGGGAAGAAAGGCAGAGAGAGAAGGAGGGAGAAATATAGGGAGGGAGAGAGTGGGAGGGAGATACAGAGAGGGAGAGAGGGAGAAAGAGAGGGAGGGAGGGAGGGGAAGAAAGGGAGAAAGGGAGGGAGAAATATAGGGAGGGAGGGAGTGGGATTGAGATACAGAGGGAGAGAGGGAGAAAGAGGGAGGGAGGGAAAGAAAGGGAGAGAGAGAGAAAGGGAGGGAGAAATATAGGGAGGGAGAGAGTGGGAGGGAGATACAGAGAAGGAGAGAGGGAGAAAGAGAGGGAGGGTGGGAGGGGAAGAAAGGGAGAGAGAGAAAGGGAGGGAGGGAGAAATATAGGGAGCAGGAGAGTAGGGAGGGAGAGACAGAGAGGGGGAGAAAGATAGAAAGAGAGGGAGGGAGAGAAATAGGGTGGGAGGGAGAGAAAGCGGGAGAAGAAGAGAGGGAGAGAGAATTACAATCCAGATTTATCCATAAACCTGCTCTAAGGAAAGTGCATAGAGTGAGAAGCTATTGGTTGTTCACAGGGAGTTCTGAAGTGGGCAGCTTGAAATGGTGACTAAGGTGCGCCTAGAACTCATCATTTCCTGGGGTTGCCCAGCCAGCTTTCACATCTAAGACAGAACTCTGGTGCTGGAGAAGACTCCTGCGAGTCCCTTGGACTGCAAGGCGATCCAACCGGTCGGTCCTAGAGGAGATCAACCCCGACTGCTCTTTAGAAGGCCAGATCCTGAAGCTGAAACTCAAATCCTTTGGCCACCTAAGGAGAAGGAAGGACTCCCTGGAGAAGAGCCTCATGCTGGGAAAGATTGAGGGCAAGAGAAGAAGGGGACGACAGAGAATGAGGTGGCTGGATGGAGTCCCTGAAGCAGCAGGCGTGAGCTTAAATGGACTCCAGAAGATGGTAGAGGACAGGAAGGCCTGGAGGAACGTTGTCCGTGGGGTCGCCAGGGGTTGGACACGACTTTGCAGCTAACAACAACAACAGGGAATCATTGAGGCCACTTGGACCCTCCAAGTGGCCTCAACGACCCTCTAAAAGGAGGCAAATGACCAGCGCTCTGCAAGGAATATAAATCTTTCCTTTATTCCCCACCATCCAGTCAGAGCTGATGAAGCTTCTGGGATGAGAGGTGAAATGCCTTTCACAGTGCTTTTTTTGTAAAAGAAAAAGGTGCCGGAACTCACACACGTCATACAACCCGCCTTGCCTACGCTACAAGGTTCCATCCAAAAAAGGTGCCGGAACTCCGTTCTGAGCCTTCTATGACAAAAAAAGCCCTGGCCTTTCAAAGAAAAAAAATAATCCAAAAAAGAAGAATGGCCAGTTGCCTCCTGAAAAACCACAACCATGACCTGGATTTCTGGGAAAGACAGACTTGGTCCATCTGCTGATCATCCACATAGATCACTTTTGTCATGCCTATAACTCTTGGAACGGTGTGTGAGAAAGACCTAGCAAAACAGAGAAGAGATATGCCTAGGGCAGGGGTAGGCAACCTTGGCTCTTTTGGGACTCGTGGACTTCAACTCCCAGAATTCCTGAGCCAGCTGTGCTGGCTCAGGAATTCTGGGAGTTGAAGTCCACGAGTCCCAAAAGAGCCAAGGTTGCCTACCGCTGGGGACAATCAGAGAACAGATAGCTTAGCCTGCAGCTGTATAGCGGATGGAGAAAGAGGCTTGGAAGGGATCGTCCCTAAGTCTCTCAGGCTATAAAGGAGACGGCAAGAGACTCGTACGTTCAGATTTGCAAGATTCTGCGGGAATCTAACCAGACGTTGCTACTCAGAGAGGACTTCCGTGTTAGTTGTTGGCTCGGCTAGTCTGCCACGAATGTTCAAAACGTCTTCTTAAAAAAAAAATGGAAAAGAGGTGCGAATACTCACGAAAGTGCGTTTTGGGAACGCAATGTGCGTTTCGCGAGCTTTCTTGCAGATGTGGTGGTTTTCTTGCAGATGTTTCGTGACCAAACGTCATCCATTCTAGAAGGGAAAGGGATGGAGGAGGAGGAGGAGGAGGAGGAGGAGGAGGAGGAGGAAGAGGACTGGGGTCCTTGATGCTCTCTGGGCTCGCTGGCTTTCTTGCAGATGTTTCATGACCAAACCTGGCAACATCATCAGTGCACTGATGATATTACTTAGCTGGGTCACGAAACGTCTGCCAAAAAAAACCTCCCCCGCCAAACTCACCGCACCCCTCATTTCAGTCCTGAGCTACAAATCTCCTCCTTGATCGGCTACAGAGCTGTTTTTAACCCACCCAGCACCCAAATATTTGCACCGCGTTTGCAGAGCAGTCCAATAAATTCAATGCAATGAAATTCTCCAATCCCATATTTTCCGGAACTCCCGGGAGGCGGGCTGGAGAGAGAAGGGGGCTGCATCTGCGGGGCAGGGACCCCCCCCCCCCCGGGTTCAGAGCGGGCTGATTTTTTGGGAAGTTATCACGGGCGCGGTTGTCCCAGAGACGGTCTTCGGATTTGATCGGTCTGTTTTTATTTTTATGGGTTCTCTGCTCCATCCATGCTGTCTTGCTGTTGTGAAATTGCGGAGGGTTTATTTGCTTGCACGGCCTGGGTGAGTCTCTCGATCCAGATGCAGGCGGGGCTGAAGGGTGGGAAAATAAAAAGCCATCAATTAAGGCAGACCCCCCCCTCGCTTTCCCCTGACAGACGGACACCAGACGGACACCGCAGAGACTGCCCAGGAGGCAGATGGGGAGAATAACCTTGGGGCAGAAGGATCCCCACGGTGACCTTCCCCTTCCCCACCCCGCCATCCCCATCCTGCCCAAGCTCAGATGAGGGGAGATGCTGCAGCCATCTCCCCCCCCACCCCCCCCCAGCTCCCATGGGGACAGATGTGAACAGTTAGCTTGAAATAACGCCAAAGGGGGGGGGAACAGCTGGAAGAACTGTAGGGTTGCAAGTTGAGGTTCTAAGGGCCAAGTTAGATTTCAGCTGCGGGGTCAGCGATGCCCCCCCTGCTTCATCCTGAATTCCCTTTCTGGGGCTGGAAAAGGGGAGGGGAGGGAGGGAGGAAGGGGCGAGAGGAAGGAAGGAAGGAAGGAAAAGGAAAGGAATAGATGAGGAACGGAAGAAGGAGATGAAGAAAACAGGGAGAAAAATAAAGGAAGTTAATAGACGAGGAAGGGAAGGAAATAGATGAAGAAAGAAAGGGAAGGAAAAAGGAAAGGAAATAGAGGAGAGGAGAGGAGAGGAAAGGAAATAGATGAAGAAAGAAAGGGAAGGAAAAAGAAAAGAAAAGAAATAGAGGAGAGGAGAGGAAAGAAGGAAAGGAAAGGAAAGGAAAAAGGAAAGGAAGGGAAAAAGGAAAGGAAAAGAAAAAGGAAAAAGGAAAAAGGAAAGGAAGGAAAGGAAAGGAAAGGAAAAAGGAAAAAGGAAAGGAAAGGAAAAAGGAAAAAGGAAAAAGGAAAAAGGAAAGGAAAGGAAGGGAAAAAGGAAAGGAAAGGAAAAAGGAAAAAGGAAAAAGGAAAAAGGAAAGGAAAGGAAAGGAAAGGAAAAAGGAAAAAGGAAAAAGGAAAGGAAAGGAAAGGAAAAAGGAAAAAGGAAAGGAAAGGAAGGGAAAAAGGAAAGGAAAGGAAAAAGGAAAAAGGAAAGGAAAGGAAAGGAAAGGAAAAAGGAAAAAGGAAAAAGGAAAGGAAAGGAAAGGAAAAAGGAAAGGAAAGGAAAGGAAAGGAAAAAGGAAAGGAAAGGAAAAAGGAAAAAGGAAAAAGAAAGGAAAAAGGAAAGGAAAGGAAAGGAAAGGAAAGGAAAGGAAAAAGGAAAAAGGAAAGGAAAGGAAAGGAAAGGAAAAAGGAAAAAGGAAAGGAAAGGAAAAAGGAAAAAGGAAAGGAAAGGAAAAAGGAAAAAGGAAAAAAGAAAGGAAAGGAAGGAAAGGAAAGGAAAGGAAAAAGGAAAAAGGAAAAAGGAAAGGAAAGGAAGGGAAAAAGGAAAGGAAAGGAAAAAGGAAAAAGGAAAAAGGAAAAAGGAAAGGAAAGGAAAAAGGAAAAAGGAAAGGAAAGGAAAGGAAAAAGGAAAAAGGAAAGGAAAGGAAAAAGGAAAAAAGGAAAAAGGAAAGGAAAGGAAAGGAAAGGAAAGGAAAGGAAAAAGGAAAAAGGAAAAAGGAAAGGAAAGGAAAGAAAAAGGAAAGGAAAGGAAAGGAAAGGAAAGGAAAGGAAAAAGGAAAAAGGAAAAAGGAAAAGGAAAGGAAAAGGAAAGGAAGGGAACGGAAGGAAAAGGAAAGGAAAAGGAAGGAAAGGGAAGGGAAGGAAAAAGGAAAGGAAAGGAAAGGAAAGGAAAAAGGAAAGGAAAGGAAAGGAAAAAGGAAAGGAAAGGAAAGGAAAAAGGAAAAAGGAAAGAAAAAGGAAAGGGAAGGGAAGGAAAAGGAAAAAGGAAAGGAAAGGAAGGGAAAAAGGAAAGGAAAGGAAAAAGGAAAAAGGAAAAAGGAAAGGAAAGGAAGGAAAGGAAAGGAAAGGAAAAAGGAAAAAGGAAAAAGGAAAGGAAAGGAAAGGAAAAGGAAAAAGGAAAGGAAAGGAAAGGAAAGGAAAAAGGAAAAAGGAAAGGAAAGGAAAGAAAAAGGAAAGGAAAGGAAAGGAAAGGAAAGGAAAAAGGAAAAAGGAAAAAGGAAAGGAAAAAGGAAAGGAAAGGGAACGGAAGGAAAAAGGAAAGGAAAAAGGAAGGAAAGGGAAGGGAAGGAAAAAGGAAAGGAAAGGAAAGGAAAGGAAAAAGGAAAAAGGAAAGGAAAGGAAAGGAAAAGGAAAGGAAAGGAAAGGAAAAAGGAAAGGAAAGGAAAGGAAAAAGGAAAAAGGAAAAAGGAAAGGAAAAAGGAAAGGAAAGGGAACGGAAGGAAAAAGGAAAGGAAAAAGGAAAGGAAAGGAAAGGAAAGGAAAAGGAAAGGAAAGGAAAGGAAAGGAAAGGAAAAAGGAAAGGAAAGGAAAGGAAAAAGGAAAGGAAAGGAAAGGAAAAAGGAAAAAGGAAAGAAAAAGGAAAGGGAAGGGAAGGAAACGGGAGCCCTCAGACTAGCTCGGGGGGGGGGTAGAGCAGGGCACCCGGCCGCCGGTCCCACGAAGATCGCCTTCCACCGCCGGGCTGCCTCCAGACACGCGGCTGGGCTGGCTGACGGATAGGGGCAGGTGGCCTCCTTGTCTTGCTCCTGGGGGGGGGATTCCTCTCTCCGGTGCCCCCAGGAGCCCCCCCACCCTCCTGAGTACAGTGGGGGTACAGTGTCCGGCAGAGCAACAGGAGGGAAGGATTCAGGGGCAGCCAGAACAGGTAAGACGGCCCAAACGAGCAGAGAGTCCTCGAACCACGATGTCCGCGCTTCAGCCCAACGTTTCTGGTTTGCTCAGGAGCAAGAAGGCGCCTTGGATCCCTTCGCTGCCTTGAATGATGGGCAAAAATTAAACAAAGGTGGGGTGTAAATCAATCCATCAGTCAGTCCAGTCAAACCTCCCCGACCGAGCTCCTTCTCCAGCCTTGTGGCTCCGTTTCCTTCTTCATTCGGGGTCTGTGTGTGTGTGTGTGTGTGTGTGTGTGTCTCCCTTGCCCTTCTTTGCAAGGGGTATCTTGGCCAGGATTGTCAGCTCTCCGGTGACCCCTTTTAGCGGAGAGGTTGGGGCTAAATCTCGGGCCCGTCAATAAACCGAGGACGGAAGGAATGTTTTGTGGGAAGAGGTGGGCAGCGTTCCCTGGCCAGCACCCCGGGCTTTTAAAAGCCACCCGCAGCCCCCCCCCCGAGCCTGAAAAGACATAAAGCTGAAAGCAATTTAGGCTGAGGTCCAGAAGCAGGGTGGAAGGAAAGGGGGTGGGGGTGGGGGATGAGGACGAGAGCCTGACTTCCAAATATTAGGAGAATCCCGCTTTCCGCTGCCTCGCCTTTGGCCTGCCTTTGCCTGCCCCTTGGCAAGCCCAGATGGGAACCGGGAAGCTGGCAAAGGAAGCTTTGGCACCGGCCGGGAGCCTTTTCCAAACCTTTGCCACTGAGAGGGTGGAATGCTGATGGATTTGATCAGCTTTTAAAACGACAGAGTTGGAAGGGACCTCGGAGGCTGTTCGCTTTCAGGATTTCGGCATCAAGAGCATCCTGCTATGTTTCTCCGAAAATAAGACCCGGTCTTATATTACTTTTGCCTCCAAAAGAGGCACCCGGTCTTATTTTTTGAGCGGGGTCTTACCCGCTTACCTCAGGACCGCCGAAGCTGGGCCTCCCATGCCTGGCATCTGCGCCACCATCCGACGTCTTCTACGGCTGTTTGCAGCCACTAGCATCAGGACGCCACGTGGCGCATCGTGCCGATGCTGCCCACTTGCGGTAGAATGCCATGTGGCATGTGGCGCCGTGGGCTGCGCGAGTGGCTGCACCGGCGCAACGTGCCACGTAACGTCCTACCGCGAGTGGTAGCACTGGTGCAACGGGCGACGCGGCGTCCTGCCGTGAGCAGCCACTAGCCGGATGGGGATGCTGGTGCTGCCGCTGCAAGGCCGCTGCAAGGCCGCTGCAAGGCCTGGCTGACACCACCTGAAAATAAGGCCTAGGTAAGCAGGTGTGTGGTGCGTGGGGCAGCTCCACCCCACCGCTCCCGCCCTCGCTTTATTTTTTACGCTTGCACCTCGCCTTACCTCGTGCAACCGGACGATGGGACCGAGTGGGTGGGGCCTTAACTGGGCCTTATTTGGGATAGGTCTTATTTTTGGGGAAACATGGTAAAACCGGGGGCACCCTTGGAGGTCATCTAGTTCAGAGGTCCCCAGCCTTTTGGGCACCAGGGATCGGTTCCGTGGAGAGAGGGGACCCCTGATCTAGTTGATCCCTCTCTGCAGAGCAGGCTCCACTAGAGCTTCTCGGACAGATGGCATTTCCCCCCCCCCCCCAACACCAATAGCCTGTATTTGAAGATCTGCAACAAATGAGAAATCGCTACTTAATAGCCAATTGACTGGTAGCCAATTGCAGGGGCAGAAATTTCTCCCATTGAAAGGCACAGGGGTGGAGTCTGCCCACTGCAAAGCATGCCCAGTTATGCTTTCCTCCCCGCCAGGCGCGGTCTAGGACAACTCGCCGCGGCCAACTTGCCACGGCCAACTCGTCATCACATAATAAGCCCTAGCATGATTTTTTCAGGATGCTTGTAGTATAAACCCCGCCCCACAAATAAGCCCCAGTTAGGATCCTCAGCCAGATGGAGACATTTAATACCGCATCTCCCCGAATATAACCCCTAACTGAAAAATAAGCATTAATGCGTCTTTTGGAGCAAAAATTAATTTTTGGGAAAACATAGAAAGAGAAAGAGAGAGAAGAAGAGACAAAGAGAGAGAAAGAGAGAAAGAGAAAAAAGAAAGAAAGGGAGGGAGGGAGGGAGAGAAAGAGAGAGGGGGAGAGAGAGGGGAAAGAAAGAAGGAAAGAAAGAAAGAAGAAAGAAAGAAAGAAAGAAAGAAAGAAAGAAAGAAAGAAAGAAAGAAAGAAAGAAAGAGAAAGAAGAGGGAGGGAGGGAGAAAGAGAGAAAGAGGGAGGGGAGAGAGAAAGAGAGAAAAGAAAGAGTGAGGGAGTGAGAGGGGGAG
>NC_138202.1:1978032-2110532 GCF_964194415.1 Vipera berus
CCGTGGAGGCTGGCCCAAGGCCGGAAGTTAGGGAGACGGGCAGAGGAAGTGCCCACTTCCAGCTTCTGGCATTTCTATCTATCTCTGTCATCTGTCTGTCTGTCTATCCATCTACCCTTTCTTTTCTTTCTTTTTTTCTTTCTTTCTTTCTTTTCTTTCTTTTTCTTTCTTTCTTTCTTTCTTTCTTTTCTTCTTCTTTCTTTCTTTCATCATCCACCTATCTACCTATTATCTATCTGTCTGTCTGTCTGTCTATCTATCTTTTATCTATTAATCTATCTTCTATCATACTCTCTCTCTCTCTCTCTCTCTCTCTCTCATTCATTTATCCATCCATCCAGTCTTCCTATCTACCTATTTGTTGTTGTTAGCTGCAAAGTCGTGTCCGACCCATCGTGACCCCATGGACAACGTTCCTCCAGGCCTTCCTGTCCTCTACCATCTTCTGGAGTCCATTTAAGCTCACGCCTCCTGCTTCAGTGACTCCATCCAGCCACCTCATTCTCTGTCGTCCCCTTCTTCTACCTATTATCTACCTACTCTATCTATCTATCTATCTATCTATCTATCTATCTATCTATCTATCTATCTATCTATCTATCTATCTATCTCTATCTATCTATCTATCTATCTATCTATCTATCTATCATATATATCATTCATTTATCCATCCATTATCTATCCATCCATCCAATCTTCCTATGTACCTATTATCTGTCTATCTATCATCCATCTATCTCTGTCATATATCATCCACCTACTATCTATCTATCTATCTATCTATCTATCTATCTATCTATCTATCTATCTATCTATCTATCTATCTATCTATCTATCTATCTCCTGTCTATCTATCTATCTTTCATTCATCTATCCATCCATTATCCATCATCCATCTTTGTGTGTGTGTGTATGCACACACATCTGTGCGGTGTGGACTCCAGGAAACGGAATTTCTCCCAGGATCAAAGGATTTGCCTCAACAAAAGGCGAAAGAAACACAATGGTTTCTGGCTAACTCCAGGAGCTGCTAAGCGAACCGCTTAATGCGAAGCAGGCCGGAAAAGGAAGCGAAGATTAGAGATCCCAAAGGGAGGGAAGAAAAGGCTCAGTGGGGTGGCAGATCCCTTTTCCTCATGTGAGCAAAGCGCTGATTTCTTTAGAAGAAGGGAAGTTTCACCCCACCCCAGTTTGCTCCTCGTAGGAACTGGCTTGATTCGGGATCATGCAGGGAATCTCGGCGCCCTGCTTGATGCCCGTGTGCCTTGCATGCCCAACGCGGTGCTCGCAGGCGCCAAACTACCCAGCAGAAACTGTGCCGGTGCCCAATTGTGTCTGGGCACCCCAGATTTACTTTCATCTTTTTTAAAAAAAAACAACCAAAAACAACATTTAGGCTTTTGAAAAACAACAATCTGCATTTAAAAATAGCTTCGGCGGCTTAGAAGGCCAGCCGGCCGCATGATCTCTCAAGTTGTGCTTTTAACTGCACAGGGTGCCACGTCGTGCTTTTTTTAACCTTGTTGTAGGGCAGCTTGTTTTAATTGTTTCCCCAACTGCTCTCTCGCAGATGTTTTCTGGTTCCTGCTCTCGGGACTTCTGAAGGAATTGCTCTATAAACAGGGAAGAATAAACAAATTAAGGACAAAGGCGATTTCCAAGAAGTTCCAGCAGAGAGGAGCCACTGAAGCCAGGCCAAGATGAACCGGGCAGCTGGAGAAGATCCTGGGACCCAGAAGAGCACCCCGGTGGCCTTCGGCTGAGTGGGCGCGGTGCAACAGGCCACACCCACCCCGCCAGCCATTTTGTGAGCGCGCCCGGGGCCTGTTCTCAGCGTCCCAAAGGGCGGAACTCCCTTGGACCCTGGCGTGGTATAATAATAATAATAATAATAATAATAATAATAATAATAATAATAATAATAATAATAATAATAATAATAATAATAATAAAGAAGAAGAAGAAGAAGAAGAAGAAGAAGAAGAAGAAGAAGAAGAAGAAGAAGAAGAAGAAGAAGAAGAAGAAGAAGAAGAAGAAGAAGAAGAAGAAGAAGAAGAAGAAGAAGATGGAAGGGACCTTGGAGGTCATCTAGTCCAACACCCTGCTCAGGCAGGAAATCCTACACCATTTCAGACAAATGGCTGGCCAGTCTCTTCTTAAAAACTCCCAGTGTTGGAGCATTCACCACTTCTGGTAGCAAGTTGTTCCTCTGGTTAATTGTTCTAACTGTCTAGGTTGCTTCTCTCCTTGACTAGTTTCCATCCGTTGCTTCTTGTTCTGCCTTCAGGTGCTTTGGAGAATAGCTTGACTCCCTCTTCTTTGTGGCAGCCCCTGAGATACCGGAACACTGCTATCATTTCACCCCTCACCCTTCTCTTCATTAAACTACACATACCCAATTCCAGCAACCGTTCCCTATATGTTTTAGCCTCCAGTCCCCTGATCATCTTTGTTGCTCTTCTCTTTCTAGAGTCTCAACATCTTTTTTACATCATGGTGACCAAAACTGGATGCAGGATTCCAAGTGTGGCCTTACCAAGGGATTGTAAAGTGGTATTAGTACTTCACGTGATTTTGATTCTATCCCTCTGTTAATGCAGCCTAGCACTGTGTTGGCTTTTTTGGCAGCTGCAGCACACGGCTGGCTCCTATTGAAGTGATTGTCTACTAGGACTCCGAGATCCCTCTCACAGTTACTACTATTGGTGATCTGAAGGACTGAAATGTTTGGGATGTGGAAGAAATAGACACCCCTCTCCGTGAAAGGTGTGAGGGTCACGAAAGATGAAAGAATCGCAAAGCAGGTGTGTTTCTTGGAGCAGGACGGGGTTAGGCTTCAGCTGGAAAGTTCAGCCAGCTTTTTCCAGCAGACTCCCTACCCTTCCCAATTAGGGAAAGATGATTGACCTGAGGGTGATAGGAGCAGAGCCCACAAAGAGGGCTCATGGAATAGACCAGGACTTTTCAACCTTTTCACCCTTTGTACCAATTTTAGGATATGGCAACGTCCGAGTACCACCAGTCACTTAGCAAGGGGTCAAAAACTTGGATGACCAAAAAAAAAAAAAGGAAAAAAGTGATGAAGTACAGGTAGTCCTCAACTTACAACAGTTCGCTTAGTGACTGTTTGAAGTTACAATGGCACAGAAAAAAGTGGCCCCCAAGCCACAGCCGAGCAAGACACCTGCCTGCCCGCCTGGTGGCGCTCTTCCTCCTGTCCGAAGTTTTCATGGTTGTGAGCGTTTCTGTTGAGGATTGGCAGTGGGGGTGGGGTGGGGTGTGTTTGGTTTTTATTCCCCCCCCCCCCTCGTCTGCTGGGTGGTTGCAGCAGGTTTTGGTCACTCCACATGACCCTGGGACACTGTGACCGTCATAAATAGGAACCAGTTGCCAAGCATCTGAATGTAAGTCACAAGACCCTGGAGATGCTGCCACATTCCAGCTGATCGGCGCTTCTTCTGGGTTCAGAAACGCCAGGATCAGCGCCGAGCTCCAGCTGGATCCTGGCGCTGATCCTGGCGCTTCCGCTGAGCCCCGACAGCCCTGCAGCTCCAGCCGTCTCTCACTCAGGCTTGTGCGGTGCTGCCACCGGTTCAGCTCATTCCCTTCCCCCGCTACCACTTCTCTAGGATGGTCGCGTACCGCCTGCCAGGTGCCGATGTACCACAGGTGGTACCTGTACCACTGGTTGAAAAGCCCTGGAATAGACAACATCACCACCAGATGGATCTGTAGCTGGCTGGCAAACCCTACTCCACGAGTAGTCCTCAGTGGCACCACATCCACACAGAGAGAAGGAAGCAGTGGGGTCCCACAAGGCTCCGTCTTAGGCCCAGTAAACTCTTCAAGGTCTTCATCAATGACTTAGACGAGGGAATTGAAGGGGAACTCATCCGATTTGCAGATGACACCAAACTGGCAGGAGTAGCCGACACCCCAGAAGACAAACTCAGGATCCAAAAAGATCTTGACCAACTTGAACAATGGGCCCTACCCAACAAAATGAGTTTCAGTGTGGAGAAAAGCAAAGTTTTACACTTAGGCAGGAAAAACCCAAGGTTTAAGTACAGATTAGGCGAGACTGGGCTTAAAATCAGCCACTGTGAGAGGGACCTTGGAGTCCTAGTGGACGATCGCTTAACCGTGAGCCAGCCGTGTGCAGCAGCGGCCAAAAAAGCCAACACAATCCTGGGTTGCATAAAGCAGAGGCGTAGAATCAAGATCACGCAAAGTATTAGTACCGCTTTATAAAACCCTAGTGTAGGCCACACCTGGAATACTCCAGCCAATTTTGGTGACCGCGTGACAAAAAAGATGTTGAGAGTTTGGAAGAAACTCAGAGAAGAGCAACTAAGACGATCCAAGGAGACTGGAGGCTAAAAGATAGGAAGAATGGCTGCAGGATTTGGGTTTGGCTAGTCTAAAGAAAAGAAGAAATAAGGTGTCGGGGGGGGGGGGACATGACAGCAGTCTTCCAGTATTTGAGGGGCTGCCACAAAGAAGAGGAGAGGGGTGTGTGTGTCAAACTATTCTCCAAAGCACCAGAGGGAAGGACGAGAAACAACGGTTGGAAACTGATCAAAGAGAGAAGCAAAGGACAATAATAATAATAATAATAATAAGTTGGAAGGGACCTTGGAGGTCATCTAGTCCAACCCCCTGCTAAGGCAGGAAACCCTATCCCATTTCAGACAAATGGCTGTCCAGTCTCTTCTTAAAAACTTCCAGTGTTGGAGCCATTCACCGCTTCTGGAGGTGAACCAGTGGAACAGAAGTTGCCACCAGAAGTCGTGGGCGCTCCATCCCTGGAGGCTTTTAAGAAGAGGCTGGACAGTCACTTGTCTGAGATGGACTCTAGGGCAGGGGTAGACAAACCTCGGCTCTTCTATGACGCGTGGACTTCAACTCCCAGAATTCCTGAGCCAGCATAAAAGAGCCAAGGTTGCCTACCCTTGGGATAGGGTCTCCTGCTTAAGCAGGGGGCTGGACTAGATGACCTCCAAGGTCTATTCTTAGGTCCTCCTCCTCCTCCTCCTCCTCCCTCCCATCCTCCTGCTCTTTTTTCCACTCCTGCTCCTCCCTCCCATCCTTCTTCCCCCCCATCCTTCCCATCCTCCTCCTCCTCCCCCCCTCCTCCTCCTCCTCCTCCATAGCGTCTGGATGCAGGTGCCGATCAACGCATCAGGGACTCGTGCAGAGAAGCCACAAGCTCCCCCCCTCCTTCCTCTTCCCCCCGCCCCCGTGTCAGATGCACAAGAACGACGGGCCCATCGAGGCACGGGGTGGTGGTGGGGTGGTGGTGGGGATTCCCGGTTTTTTGCTGTCATTCCCGCAAAGCAGCCTCGGGGATCTTCAGGGATCTCTCTGCACCAGAAGAAGCTTCCCCCCCCCCCGCATCTCTCTGTCTCTCTCTCTCTCTCTCTCCCCCCCCCCCCGGCCATGGGTACCGGGAGGCAGCTTTGCCGGCGTTTGGGGGACGATCCCCCCCCCCGGGGGGTGGGTGTTTCTTTCCCTCCGGCGGCAATCCCGACCAGCCGGTGCCTTTGAAGCCGCGGCCGGAGAGAGCAAAGGCGAGCCGGGCCGGACGGCGGAGTGACGGCCGCTGCGGCTCCTTCACCCGCTAATATCCTTTCCGGGGTGGGGGGTGGGGGGAGAGCCACGTCCGCCCCTTCCCCATCTGGAGACCGCCTCTTCGAGGAAGCCCCGGCTGAAAAGGCTTCACGTCCAACATCTGCCACACACACACACACACACACACACCCGGGGTGAGGATGGGGGCGGCTCGGCCGAGAGTGGGGGGCGTGTGTCACCCTCCTGGAATGAGGAGATGAATCAGCTGGCAAAGCCGAAGGCTGCACAGAGGAAGGAGAAAAAGGCTCGTGCCGAATTCATTCTGGGGGGGGCTCCCCCCCACCCCCGAAGTTGTTGGGGCTCCCAGCACTGGAGGTTTTTAGGAAGAGGTTGGTCCACCACGTGTCTGAAATGGAATGAATGAATGAATGAATGAATGAATGAATGAATGAATGAATGAATGAACCTTGATTGTCAAAGTACCACCATCAGGGCTTTTTTTGTCATAGAACGCCCAGAACGGAGTTCCGGCACCTTTTTTGGATGGAACCTTGTAGGGTAGGCAAGGCGGGTTGGTTGTATGACGTGTGAGTTCCGGCACCTTTTTCTTTTACAAAAAAAGCAATCTATCTGTCTGTCTGTCTGTCTGTCTGTCTGTCTGTCTGTCTGTCTGTCTATCTATCTATCTATCTATCTATCTATCTATCTATCTATCTATCTATCTATCTATCTATCTATCTATCTATCTATCTATCTATCTATCTATCTATCTATCTATCCAGGGCTTTTTTTCTCATAGAACGCTCAGAACGGAGTTCCGGCACCTTTTTTGGATGGAAACTTGTAGGGTAGGCAAGGCGGGTTGTATGACGTGTGTGAGTTCCGGCACCTTTTTCTTTTACAAAAAAAGCACTGACCACCATGTATACCTTGAGATTGGCTGAGCCTCCCTTCGTGCCCCCCCCCCACAACTCACAGTGACAACAAACCCTCCATCTTATTACACCCTGTGAGCTAATTGCACCACGCACCGGCCTCGCAAGTCAATCATGCATAAAGTTTATAAAAATTATTTCCCGTTCAAAAGCCTGACAGCCCACACGGATAAAAGCTTTTTCTTCAGCCTGTTGGTACATCTGGCTATACTCCTGTATCTCCTACCCCACAGTAGGAGAGTAAAGAGATACCGTCCAGGATGTGAGTCGTCCCTGAGGATTTTCCTCACTCTTCCAAGGCAGCGGGCCCTGGTGAGGTCATCCAGTGGTGTCGGGGGACAGCCCACAAGGTCTTGTGCTGTGCTCACCACCCTCTGTAATACTTTCCTGTCCGCAGCTGTCAGACCAGTAAACCAAACCACGATACCGTACGAGAGGACGCTCTCTATGGTAGACCGGTAAAATAGGGTCATTAGCCGTTGTTCTACCCTGTTCTTCCGCAAGACCCTAAGAAAGTGAAGCCTCTGTTGGGCCTTTCTGCCACCTGGGTTGTGTTAACTTTCCAGGTCAGATCTTCACAGAGGTAGACTCCCAGAAATTTAAAGGAGGAAACTCTCTCCACACAGTCCTCCCCGATGTAAAGTGGGGCAGGTTCCTCCTTTTTTCTCCGGAAGTCTAACACCATCTCTTTCGTCTTGCCGATGTTTAGGTGCAAGTTGTTGTTACTACACCATATGGATAGTTTTTGTACCTCCCCCCCTGTATGCTGTCTCATCCCCACCTGTAATAAGACCCACCATGGTCGTATCATCTGCGAACTTGATTATCGCAGTAGATGGGTCGGATGATACACAGTCATATGTGTACAAAGAGTACAGGTAGGGGCTAAGCACGCAGCCCTGTGGCGAGCCGGTGCAAAGCTTCGGGGGGGTGGGTGGACAAAGCAGGCCCGACCCTCACTGTTTGTAACCGGTCCCTGAGAAAGTCTTGAATCCAATCGCAGATGGCAGGGGAGAATTTCAAGTCAGTCGGCTTCTCGATGAGAGTGCAGAGAAGAGCAAGTAAGATGATCCAAGGCCTGGAGACTAAAACATACTAGAGAACATACTAGCTAGTCTAGAGAAAAAGAAGAAACGAGGGACATGTTAGCAGCGTTCCAGTATCTGAGGGGCTGCCACAAAGAAGACGTGTGTGTGTGTGTGTGTGTGTGTGTGTGTGTGTGTGACATTATTCAACAAAGCACTAGAGGGAAGGACCGGAAACAACGGTTGGAAACTGAACAAAGAGAGAAGCAACCTGGAATTAAGGAGAAACTTCCTGACGGTGAGGACAATTAACCAGTGGAACAGCTCGCCACCAGAGGTCGGGGGTGCTCCATCACTGGAGATTTTTAAGAAGAGGCTAGACAGTCACTTGTCTAAGAGGGTATGGGTTCTCCTGCTTGAGCGGCGGGGGGGGGGGGGGCTGGACTAGAAGACCTCCAAGGTCCCTTCCAGCTCTATTCTGATTGGTTGAACCCTGTTATTCTGTTGAAAGGCCCAGATTTAATGGGGAGGGGGACTCCGACAGCAAATCCATTGCCTTCCTCCGCCCCAAGCAGCTTGAGAAAGGTAAACACGTGGAGGCATTTCAGTGCAGCTTGCTGATGCACAATTAAGCTGGATTTACTTAGCAACCGTATGATTACCTTAACAAGCATGGCAAAAAAAAGGGGGGATAAAATTGGTTGTGGTCACGTGGTGCTTCAGCAAACAACCACTTGGCTTAGCGATAGGAAGCGCTGTCCCAATTTCGGTCATAAGTCAAGGACTACCTGATTTGATCCCTGATTCTTGGGAATAAGCCCTCTTGAACCCGGCGGCTTTACAGTTCAGCAGGAGGGGGTGGGGGGCACCGTAAACATTGGAGAGGTGGAGAGACCCCCCCCTTCTCCTCCTCCTTTCCCCTCCCACTTCTTTCCTTGCTTTCTAAAAGCTCTGGCTGCCTTCACACAACCTTCCAGATTCCGCAAACCGGGAGCTGGCGAGGCAATCCAGAGGAATGCCGAGCGTGGCTTTGCACGCTGGGTGAGCCAAGACCTGAAGTCATCGTAAGGTGGTTTGCACGCTTGCATAACGTGGTCGCCACACCTCTGTTGCGCGTGGCTAAGCTGGGTTTAGGGGTTCAGCAGCTGCAACATTCAAACCTCTTTACTACCGTGGCCTGGAAAGTTATGCAAGGGCTTGTCCTGTGATCTGCTGCCAGCGGTCGGTTTTTTGCAGCAGAGGATTAATCGGGCTTTTAATTAACGTATGGCGCCTCTGGGGAGTCCTCCCGCAATAAAAGCAACCAGGAAGTTGGAATGCAGTTGTTAATAATCCGTTTTTCCTTTTGTACCTAGGAGGAGAAATTCCAGAGACGAGCAGGAGGTTTTCCCCACTTCGGTTTTTCTCACTTCCCTTTCCAGTAAGGTCACGCACGGAGGGGGGGGGGAGACCGTCCATCCCCCCTACAAGCAGAGACCCCCTTCGCCGATGGGTCCGTGGAGCCTGCATTTTGAGGAGCACTCTACCTGTCGGCACCGAGTCTCAGAGTTGGCCTGCTTCCCTTTAAGCCCCTAAACGAGTGGGATGTTTTAGTGGTGGGAGAAAGGGATTCTCCACCACCTCCCAGAGGGCATCTGGGCATGTGCAGAGCAAGGCCTTACATGTGCAGAGCAAGGCCTTACAGAGCCTTGGTGGAGCAGTGGGCTAATGCCTCCTTAAGTGACACCAGCTGCCTGCAATTAGTGCAGGTTCGCATCCCACCAGGCTCAAGGTTGACTCAGCCTTCCATCCTTCCCAGGTAGGTAAAATGAGGACCCAGATTGTTGGGGGCAATAAGCTGACTTTGTAATAATGCCGCTTGGGGTGTGTGTGAAAGCCCTAATAAGCAGGCATATACATAGTATGAAGGCTACTGCTAAGCTTGTAAGCCGCCTTGAGTCTTCGGAGAAGGGCGGGATACAAATGGAATTAAAATAAAAAAATAAAAAAATGTCTGCTGGCCCCCTTGGCCTGTTCCACCCTTCGCTCCCCACCTTTGTCTGCCTGGGGGGGCGGAGGGGGGGGAGGCAGGCCCCATCTCTCCCACCAGTCTGAATCTGTCTTAAGGCGGATGAGTCAAAGGCAAGTGGCAGCTGGGCTACCTCAGATCATCAAGGGATCTCTGGAGGACGGGATCCAACCAGGGTCCATAAGAGCCCTGGTGGCGCAGTGGTTAGAATGCAATTTCAATCAATCAATCAATCAATCAATCAATCAGAATAGAACTGGAAGGGACCTTGGAGGTCTTCTAGTCCAACCCCACACTCAAGCAGGAGATCCTCTACCATCTCAGACAAATGGCTGTCCAGTCTCTTCTTAAAAGCCTCCAGTGATGGAGCACCCATAACGTCTGGTGGCAAGCAGTCCCACTAGTGCAAGGGTAGGCAACCTCGGCTCTTTTATGACTCATGGACTTCAACTCCCAGAATTCCTGAGTCAGCATAAGCTGACTCAGGAATTCTGGGAGTTGAAGTCCATGAGTCATAAAAGAGCCGAGGTTGGTTGTCCTCACTGTCAGGAAGTTTCTCCTTAATTCCAGGTTGCTTCTCTCCTTGATTAGTTTCCAACCATTCTTTCCTGTCTTGCCTTCTGGTGCTTTGGAAAATTAATTGACCCCCCCTCCTCTTGAAGGCAGCCCCTCAAATACTGGAATACAGCTGTCATGTCCCGTCCCCCCCACCAGTCCTTCTTTTCTCTAGACTGGCCACACCCAAATCCAGCAACCGTTCTTCGTATGTTTTAGCCTCCAGTCCCCCGATCATCTTTGTTGCCCTTCTCTGCACTCTTTCTAGAGTCTCAACCTCTTTTTTTGTAATGTGGTAGCCAAACCTGGATGCCGTATTCCAGGTGTGGCCTTACCAAGGCCTTGTAAAGCGGCACTAGTAACGTCACCTGATTTTGATTCTATGTCTCCGTTTACCCAACCCAGGATTGTATTGGGTTTTTTGGCTGCTGCAGCACAGGCCTGGCTCACGTTTAAGGGATCGTCCACTAGGATTTTTTGTATTGCAAAAAATCTATTGCAGGCTAACTCACTGCTCACTGCCAGGAGTTCGATCCTGATTAGGTTGCCTTGCATCCTTCCCAGGTCGGTAAAATCAGGGCCCAGATTGTTGGGGGCAAAGATGCTGACGCTGTAAACTGCTTAGCAAAATGAGGACCCAGATTGAAGTATTAGTACCACTTTATAAAGCCTTAGTAAGGCCACACCTGGATCCAAGTGCATCCAGTTTTGGTCACATTACAAAAAAAGATGTTGAGACTTTGGAAAAAGTGCAGAGAAGAGCAACCTGCCTCCAGAGGTGGTGAATGCTCCAACACTGGAGGTTTTTAAGAAGAGACTGGACAGCCATTTGTCTGAAATGGTACAGGGTTTCCTGCCTTAGCAGGGGGTTGGACTAGATGACCTCCAAGGTCCCTTCCAACAACAACAACTACTTCTTCTTCTTCTTCTTCTTCTTCTTCTTATTATTATTATTATTATTATTATTATTATTATTATTATTACTATTACTATTACTATTACTATTACTATTACTATTACTATTACTATTACTACTATTATTTATTTTTATTTATTTATTTATTTTTAATTCCATTTATATCCCGCCCTTTTCCGAAGACTCAGGGCAGCTTACAAGCTTAGCAGTAGCCTTCATCCTATGTATATACCTGCTTATTAGGGCTTTCACACACACCCCAAGCGGCATTATTACAAAGTCAGCTTAATTGCCCCCAACAATCTGGGTCCTCATTTTACCTACCTCGGAAGGATGGAAGGCTGAGTCAACCTTGAGCCTGGTGGGACTCGAACCTGCACTAATTGCAGGCAGCTGGTGTTACTTAAGGAGGCATTACCCCCCTGCTCCACCAAGGCTGCTATTATTATTATTATTATTATTATTATTATTATTATTATTATTATTATTATTATTATTATTATTATTATTATTATCTAGGATGATTAAAGGCCTGGAGACAAAAACATACGAAGAACGGTTGCAGGATTTGGGTATGGCCAGTCTAGAGAAAAAAGGGGGGACATGATAGCAGCGTTCCCAGTATTTGAGGGGCTGCCCCAAAGAAGAGGGGGGTCAATTTATTTTCCAAACAAGAAGCAACAAATGGAAACTGATCAAGGAGAGGAGCAACCTAGAACTAGGGAGAAACTTCCTGACAGTGAGGACAATTAACCAGTGGAACAACCTGCCTCCAGAAGCGGTGAATGCTCCAACACTGGAGGTTTTTAAGAAGAGACTGGACAGCCGCTTGTCTGAAATGGTAGAGGGTTTCCTGCCTGAGCAGGGGGTTGGACTATATGACCTCCAAGCTCTATTCTGATTCTGATGGGGCTCAAGGTTCATTCGGTCCTCCAATCTTCCCTGGTCAGTAAAATGGGGATCCAGATTGCTGGGGGCTCATATGCCGCCTCTGTAAACCTCTTAGAGAGGGCTGCGAAGCGGGATATAAGTCCAAGCGCTAAGGGCTATTGCTATAAGGCGGAGTTAAAAGTCCTTAGCAATGCTCCAGGGTGCTTCGCACACCTAGCTGAGCCCTGGCACCACCAAAGAAAACCCCTTGGCACAGACCCGGCGGTGTGCAAAGTTGAAAGTCCAGTTTTGCCAGTGGTTGGGGAGGCCTGCGTTCGAAGCCACAACTTCCTGATTAGCAAGCAGCGGTACAAGAGGTGCCGAGGACGTGAAACGATTCAGTCGGGTGGTAGTGACGGCCTGTCACCCTCCTGCATATACACCTCCACAGGGCACCCTTGCCTGGCTTCGGCTCTTTACAATAACCATTTGTTCCTTGGAAAAGATGCCGAACCTCATGATTTTTCCCAAGGAAACACGGCAGCTCCTGGAAGAGATTACAGCAATCCAGCCCTTCCCAAGCACGTTTCCCCGCACAGCTTGTAGGCCTCAAAGCCCCTGTCAAATTATCCCTGGCGTTCCTAGGTTTGACCTGGCCTGCCGTGGCTACGTCACAATCTGCACTGATTGATCAGTCACATTCCCCTGGCCGTCCATCTCCCAGGCGAGGGATGCCTACAGCAATATAGATCCACATCAAAGAGTAATTTAGCATTATAACCAAGGACAAGCCCTGCAGAGGCTGGTAAGCAAAGAGGCTGGGGTGGGGAGGGGGGCAATTATTGCCATTGATTTAATTCCCCTCCCCCCTTTTCCCCTTCTCAGGAGTTGCCATTCACTTCTGGGGTGAGAAGGAAAACCCATGCACATCCCAAGTGCCATTTTTACAATGCAACATGAAAATATATCGTGCTTGCAGAGAAGAGCAACAAAGATGATTAGGGGACTGGAGGCTAAAACATATAGGGAACGGTTGCTGGAATTGGGCATGTCTAGTTTAATGAACCCCTTCATGGATTACTGCCTTGTCGTGGCGAAGGGGCTTGCGTAATTCAATGAAGCTATGAGCTATGCCGTGCAGGGCCACCCAAGACGGACAGGTCATAGCAGAGAGTTCTGACAAAACGTGATCCACTGGAGAAGGAAATGGCAACCCACTCCAGTATCTTTGCCATGAAAACCCTATGGACAGTACCAAAAGGCAAAACGATATGACGCTGGAAGATGAGCCCCTCAGGTCGGAAGGCGTCCAATATGCTACTGGGGAAGAGCAGAGGGCTAGTACTAGTAGCGCCAGAAAGAATGAAGCGACTGGGCCAAAGCCGAAAGGACGCTCAGCTGTGGATGTGTCTGGTGGTGAAAGGAAAGTCCGATGCTGTAAAGATTTTTTCTCCATAGGAACCTGGAATGTAAGATCCATGAATCAAGGCAAGCTGGACGTGGTCAAACAAGAGATGACAAGACTGAACATCGACATCTTAGGTATCAGCGAATTAAAATGGACAGGAATGGGTGAATTTAATTCAGATGACCATCAGGAATACTACTGCGGGCAAGAATCCCTCAGAAGAAATGGAGTAGCCTTCATAGTCAATAAAAGAGTAGGAAAAGCAATACTGGGATACAATCCTCAAAATGACAGAATGATCTCAGTTCGAATCCAAGGCAAACCATTCAATATCACAGTAGTACAAGTCTATGCCCCAACCACCGGTGCTGAAGAGGATGAAATTGACCGGTTCTATGAAGCCCTACAGCACCTTATAGAACTAACACCAAAAAATGATGTCCTTATCATCATGGGGGATTGGAATGCTAAAGTAGGAAGCCAAAAGATAACCGGAATAACAGGCAAGTTTGGCCTTGGAGTACAAAATGAAGCAGGGCACAGGCTGATAGAATTTTGTCAAGAGAATACGATGGTCATAGCAAACACTCTTTTCCAACAACCCAAGAGACGGCTCTACACATGGACATCACCAGACGGTCAACACAGAAATCAGATTGACTATATGCTCTGCAGCCAAAGATGGAGAAGCTCTATACAGTCAGTAAAAACAAGACCAGGAGCTGACTGTGGCTCAGACCATGAGCTTCTCGTTGCAAAGTTTAGGCTTAAACTGAAGAAAGTAGGGAAAAGCACCAGGCCAGTCAGGTATGAATTAAATCATATCCCTGTTGAATATACAGTAGAGGTGACAAATAGATTTAAGGAATTAGATCTGATAGACAGGGTGCCTGAAGAACTATGGACAGAGGTTCGCAACATTGTACAAGAGGTAGCAACCAAAACCATCCCAAAGAAAAAGAAATGCAAGAAAGCAAAATGGCTGTCTGAGGAAGCTTTGCAAATAGCTGAGGAAAGGAGGGAAGCGAAAGGCAAGGGAGAAAAAGAAAGATACGCCCAATTGAATGCAGAATTCCAGAGAATAGCTAGAAGAGATAAGAATGCCTTCTTAAATGAACAGTGCAAAGAAATAGAAGAAAACAATAGAATAGGGAGGACCAGAGATCTTTTCAAGAAAATTGGAGAGATGAAGGGAACGTTTAATGCAAAAATGGGCATGATAAAGGACCAAAATGGCAGGGACCTAACAGAGGCAGAAGAGATTAAGAAGAGATGGCAAAATTACACAGAAGAACTATACAAGAATGAGCTTAATGTCCCTGATAATCACAATGAGGTGGTCACTGACCTCGAGCCAGACATCCTAGAATGTGAAGTGAAGTGGGCCTTAGAAAAGCTGAGCAACAACAAAGCTAGTGGAGGTGACAGTATTCCAGCTGAGCTATTCAAAATCTTAAAAGACGATGCAGTAAAAGTGCTACACTCAATTTGCCAGCAAATTTGGAAAACTCAACAGTGGCCACAGGATTGGAAAAGATCAGTTTACATTCCAATTCCAAAGAAAGGCAGTGCCAAAGAATGTTCAAACTATCGCACCATTGCACTCATTTCTCATGCTAGTAAAGTTATGCTTAAAATCCTACAAGCTAGACTCCAGCAGTATGTGGATCGAGAACTACCAGAAGTACAGGCAGGATTTCGAAGAGGCAGAGGAACTAGAGATCAAATAGCCAACATACGCTGGATCATGGAGAAAGCTAGAGAGTTCCAGAAAAACATCTACTTCTGCTTCATTGACTATGCTAAAGCCTTTGATTGTGTGGATCATAACAAACTGTGGCAAGTTCTTAAAGAGATGGGAGTACCAGAACATCTTATTTGTCTCTTGAGAAACCTATATGCGGGCCAAGAAGCAACAGTGAGAACTGGACACGGAACCACTGATTGGTTCCAAATTGGGAAAGGTGTCCGGCAAGGCTGTATACTGTCGCCTTGCCTATTTAACTTATATGCAGAGCACATCATGAGAAAGGCAGGGCTAGAGGAGTCAAAAGTTGGAATTAAGATTGCTGGAAGAAATATCAACAACCTAAGATATGCAGATGATACCACTCTAATGGCAGAAAGTGAAGAGGAACTGAAGAGTCTCTTGTTGCGAGTGAAGAAGGAGAGTGCAAAAGTTGGGTTGAAACTAAACATTAAGAAAACCAAGATCATGGCATCCGGCCCTCTCAATTCCTGGCAAATAGATGGGGAAGAAATGGAGGTAGTGACAGATTTTATTTTCCTGGGCTCCAAGATCACTGCAGATGGGGACTGTAGTCAAGAAATTAAAAGACGCTTGCTCCTCGGGAGGAAAGCCATGGCAAATCTAGACAGCACACTAAAAAGCAGAGACATCACCCTGTCAACAAAAGTGCGTATAGTCAAGGCTATGGTCTTCCCAGTTGCAATGTATGGCAGTGAAAGTTGGACCATAAGAAAGGCTGAGCGCAAAAGAATTGAGGCCTTTGAACTCTGGTGCTGGAGAAGACTCCTGCGAGTCCCTTGGACCGCAAGGCGATCAAACCGGTCAGTCCTAGAGGAGATCAACCCTGACTGCTCTTTAGAAGGCCAGATCCTGAAGCTAAAACTCAAATACTTTGGCCACCTAATGAGGAGGAAGGACTCACTGGAGAAGAGCCTAATGCTGGGAAAGATTGAGGGCAATAGAAGAAGGGGACGACAGAGAATGAGGTGGCTGGATGGAGTCACTGAAGCAGTAGGCGTGAGCTTAAATGGACTCCAGAAGATGGTAGAGGACAGGAAAGCCTGGAGGAACATTGTCCATAGGGTCGCGATGGGTCGGACACGACTTCGCAACTAACAACAACAACAAAAAGTTTAATGAAGAGAAGGACTGGGACACAGTGGCGTAGCGTGGGGGGTGCAGGGGGGGCCGGCCGCACCGGGCGCAACATCTGGGGGGGCGCATTAGATGCATTTTACTTTAATTACATCAGTATTTTCATAACAAACAATACATGTGCTTAGGGGTTAAGGGTTTCTTTAACTAATCTAGTGGAAGAGACTCGAGTGCTAAAATCCACGGGTTAGGGGGCGCGAATTACTTGCCTTCCCCCGGGTGCTGACAACCCACGCTACGCCAATGCTGGGACATGATAGCAATGTTCCACTATTTAAGGGGCTGCCAGAAAGGTGTGTGTGTGTGTGTGTGTGTGTGTGTGTGTGTGTGTGTGTGTTTCCACCTCTTCTCCAAAGCAGCAGAGGGCAGGACAAGAAACAACAGATGGAAACTAATCAAGGAGAGAAGCAACATGGAATTTAGGAAGAATTTCCCAACAGTGAGAACAATTAACCGGTGGAACAGCCTGCCTCCAGAAGTTGTGGGTGCTGCAACCCTGGAAGTTTTTAAGAAGAGACTGGACAATCCTTTTTATAATATAAAGTCTTCCTACTTGAGCAGGGGGTTGGACTAGAAGACCTCCAAGGTCCCTTCCAAATTATTATTATTATTATTATTATTATTATTATTATTATTATTATTATTATTATTATTATTATTATTATTATTATTATTATTATTATTATTATTATTATTATTATTATTATCTCCAGGGTCCCTTCCAACTCTGTTATTCTGTTACTCTGCACTGTCAGGAAAGGCATGTGGATCCATTAGAGAAGGCACAGTAGCTCCAAAATGCCTCTTTTTATCCCCCACCCCTCCCCGCAAGCCGCCTCTGGAAAAAAACACATTTTGGGGAGTTGTGTGTGTGTGTGTGTGTGTGTGTGTGTGTGTGTTGGTGGTGGTGGGGCTTTCTCCCACCCAGCCTCCATTCCCTGGAACTGCTCCGGCTGCGCTGCCCCTTCCCCCACCCGAGAGGGCAGAATCCTGAGATGCAGCCGAATCAGAGAAGGCAATCTACAACAGAACGGGCCGAAGGGACGCCAGAGGTCATCCAGCTCAGTCCCGGCGATTGGCGACCGAACGGAGTGAGCAAAGCCTTCGCTTCGTTCGCCACGCTCTTGCCGGCTTGGAAGGTGTGGGTGGGAGAGAGGGGGGGGGGCGGTGTTTATTTATTTATTTTATTTTATTATATTTTTATACCGCCCTTCTCCCGAAGGACTCAGGGCGGTGTACAGGGCAATAAATATAAAAAAGCGGAATACAAAAGTTAAAAAAAAGCGATTAAATATTTAGCCCAGTTTAAAACAGTATTAAAACATATTAAAACCCCTACCCTAACCCATGACCTCGCCAGGGCTCGTTGCCTTGGAAGAGTGAGGAAGATTCTCAGGGATGACTCACACCCTGGACGGTATCTCTTTACTCTCCTACCATCGGGTAGGAGATATAGGAGTATAGCCAGCCGTACCAACAGGCTGAAAAATAGCTTTTATCCATTGGCTGTTAGGCTTTTAAATGGGACATAATCTCTGTGAACTTATGCAGAGTTGACTTGGGAGGCCGGTGTGTGGTGTTGTTGGTTCACATAGTGTGGTGGGATGGAGGGTTTGTGGTCACTGTGTGTTGGGGGGAGAGAGCACGGGGGGGGGGAGGCTCAGCTAATCTCAATGTACACATGTTGTACTTTGACAATAAAGGTTTATTTATTATTATCAGACCAGGTTTCAGGCTGCGAATCCTCGAGACTCTCCCTAACCTTCCCCGCCAGTCCGTTCTCCAGCCCCCCCCCGTCCCCACGCCGGGCTACATTTGCGGGGGTCGCAAAGGGCCGAGAGGGAATCCAGGCGGGGGAAGGGGCGTCCCGGGACAGCCCCCCCCTCCTCCTCCCAGCCCTTCCCGCAGGGCGCTTCCCGGAGCCTCCGCCCGGGCGAAACCCGACACCCGCAGGCCAGCGGTGGGACGGAGGAGGGGCCTGCCCACCCCCAGCCCCCCCCGTCGCCTCTCGGCTGGCAGCGGACCCTGCCCCGCGGAGCCCGAAACGCGCAGAGCTGCCCCCGCGCGCCTCTCCGGCTCTTGCGCTGCCCCGGCCGGGATCGCGGCCAGAAGAGCGCGCGAGGGGGGAGATCCGGAGCCGAGCAGCGCGGAATCTCTTCCCCCCCCCTAAAAAAAAAAAACCTCGCCTGGTTTCGCCTGCGCCGCCCGAAGGATCGCGGGGAGCCCCAGGCTGAAGATGCCCGGGCGCCGAGCCGGCTTGGATCCCGCGCGGCGACGGCGGAGGCGACGGCGGCTGGGCGCCGGGACCGGCTCCCCCGGGGGGGCCATCTGAAGGCGGCGCCTTCCACCCCCCCTCCCGCGTCATGACGACCCCCGCCTGGGCGTGAGTCTGCCCGGCGCGCCTGGCGGGAAGCGATCCTGAGCGCTCGGGGATCGCCCGGCCGGAGGGCGCGCCTCGGAGGAGCCGCCGGGGGGAAGAAGGTAAGTAAGGGGGGCGATCTTGCTCCTGGGAAGGGGGAAGCAAGCGGGCGGCGGTCGAGGCCGTCTCGGAGGGGAGGGTCCCGACCTGGTTTGATGGGCTAGGGCAGGGGTTTTAATCGGCTTTTAATTATTGTTTTAAATTTGGGCGTTATATTTAATCGTTTTTTTTAACTTTGGTATTCTGTTTTGATATTGATTGCCCTGTACACCGCCCTGAGTCCTTCGGGAGGAGGGCGGTATAAAAAAATAAGAAATAAATAAATAAATAAATAAACAGCCCCTCTACGCACCGGGCACATCTGGAGCCGGTGCGCTGGGCCCCGCCGTTTGCCCGGTGGTCCAAGTTGTGCGGGAAAAGAGTCTCTCTCTCTCTCACACACACACACACACACATACAAACACACACACACAATTCTGCACGGACCCCCATCTCCCCTCCCCAAAAGGCATTTCCAGCCAGGAGGTGGTTGTGGCTGCGTTCATACGAGGTGCGGATTGCGGGTCCTTTCAAAGAGGGCGGCTAAAGCTCCGGGGTCCGCCTTTGCCTTCGGGCGGATCGCGGCGTTGGTGCGGGGGTGGGTGGGGGTGTGGAAGCAGCAAGCCAGGACCGGGGTGACCTGATCCACCGGGTCGTTGTCTCAATGCAACCTGCGAGTCGCTCCAACCTGGATGTGTGGAGGGCGGGCGGGGGTGTGTGTGTGTGTCCCTTCTGGGACGGATTGGGGGTGCATCTTTCCAACGGGGATTCCCTCCCTGGGCGCGGAGTCCCACCTTGGCGGAAGACCAAACGGGGTTCGGAAACGTGGCGGAGGGGGCCGCGCCTCTCGCCCCCCCAGCTGCCTCCGCCGCGCAAAATAAAGTTTTGCAGATCTCACGTGGGTTTCCCTCCCTCCCCACTCGGCTTGTTCTTCCCTTTCCTCGAAAATTGTGGCAGTGCTGGTGGGACTGTGTCTGTGTGTGTGTGGGGGGGGGGAAGGCAGACCAGCACAGCCCCTTTGGATGGGGGGGCCCGCGCGGTTTGTCTCCTCCTGAGAAAGGGGAGCAGATCGCTGCTGCTGCTGCGCTGCCAAACAAGCCAACTTTGATCTCCGGTTTTTCCCTGCTGTCCAGACGCGGCTGGAAAAAAAAAAGAAACATCTGTGTCGAGCAAAGATCCCTGCCGCAAATTCCTCCCAGATTTAAATTAATTAACTAATGAACTAGAAGCCCGGATTCCCGATATGCGCGACCAGAGGAGACTTGCAAGAAGAGCAGGGATGACGTTGCCCGCATATTTTAGCAAGATTAAACACACGTGCACGCGAAACCGCAGGCGTAAAGTAGGCAGCGTTAGGTTAGTCTTTTTTTGGGGTGTTGTTGTTGTTGTTGTTGTTGTTGTTGTTGTTAAAGGGTTTCGGGGCCCGAGGATAGATGTGCTTGGAGCTCAGAATTCGCCTCCCGAAATTACGAGAACCCGGTCGCTATCAATCCGAATAGAGCTGCAGGGGACCTTGGAGGTCTTCTAGTCCAGCCCCCTGCTCAAGCAGGAGACCCTTACAGAATTACAGAGCTGGAGGGGACCTTGGGGGTCTTCTAGTCCAACCTCCTACCATTTCAGAATAATAATAATAATAATAATAATAATAATAATAATAACAACAACAACAACAACAAAACAACAACAACAACAACAACAAAACAACAACAACAACAACAACAACAATAATAATAATAATAATAATAATAATAATAATAATAATAATAATAATAATAATAATAATAATAATAATTAATAGTAGTAGTAGTAGTAGTAGTAGTACATGGCAGTGCCTGGAGACCGCAGAATAGGCGAGAAAGAACTGGAGAAGATAACAAAATACAAAGACCTACAAATAGAAATAGGAAGACTGTGGCAAAGGCAAGCAAGGGTAGTAGTACCAATAGTAACAGGCGCCTTGGGTGCAATCCCAAAACAACTGGAGCACCACTTGGACACCATCATCGGCATTGACAAATTCGCCATTAGTCAATTGCAAAAGGCGGCCTTACTAGGAACTGCTTCCATCCTGTGAGGAGATCTGGAATACCCTCAAACATCCACATCTGCCTATCCCAGGTCCTTAGTAAGGACTCGATAGGTAGACAAAAATGCCGAATCCAGTCTGAACATCTGGCTGACTGTGCGATGATCAGTAACCAACAACAACAACAATAATGGAAGGGACCTTGGAGGTCATCTAGTCCAGCCCACTGCTCAAGCAGGAGACCCTATACCATTTCAGACTGGTGGCTGTCCAGTCTATGTTTAAACATCTCCAGTCATGGAGCACCCACAACTTCTGGAGGAAGCGGTTCCACTGGTTAATCGTCCTCACTGTCAGGAAGTTTCTCCTTAATTCCAGGTTGCTTCTCTCCTTGATTAGTCTCCATCCGTTGTTTCTCGTCCTTCCCTCTGGCGCTTTGGTGAATAACGTGACCCCCCCTCTTCTTTGTGGCAGCCCCTCAAATACTGGAGTGCTGCTATCATGTCCCCCCTATTCTTTTCTCTAGACTAGCTAAATCCAATTTCTATGTTTTAGTCTCCAGGCCTTATAATTGTCTTAGTTGCTCTTCTCTGCACATTCCCCCCCCCCCACAAAGTCTCAATATCTTTTTTTGGAATGTGGTGTCCAAAACACTGGATGCAGCATGCCAGGTGTGGCCTGACTAAGGATTTAACCATTTTTATTTATGAAATTGATAAACTAAATTTTCTGGAGTTTGTTTTCCTTTTGTTTCTCTGGAATGATGCATTTCCCCTCCCCTGAAAGGCTACTTACTGCTGGCTATTTACAAAGAAAGGGGTTATGATTACAAAAGGAAAAAGAAAATATTTTGCTTTTGCAAATCCCTTTTCTTTAAACAGTGTCTGTTGGACCGTGGTCATTCTTGGGAACTCGCAATTCCCGTGGCCGGGCTGGGATTTGAAGGCCTTTGAGTTCAGTGTATAAGTGGTCCGCGGCTTGCGATCACAAACGGAGCCCAGCTTTGTCCCCATTTCACGACTTTCCTTGTCGCATTCGTTAAGCGAATCACTGCAGGTGTTCAGTTAGCAACCCGGCCGTGAAGCCGATCTGGTTTCCCCATGGACCTTGCTTGTCAGGAGGTCGCAAACAGGGATAGCGCGACTCCTGGGGACACGGCGACCGCCGTAAATAGGCGCCCGCTCTCAAGCACGTGAACGTAAATCGTGCGACTGCTGCAAGGGTCGGGAGTGTGAAAAATGATCATAAGTGGCTTTTTCCAGCGCCGTCGTAACTTGGAACGGTCACCTTGGTGGAGCAGTGGGCTAATGCCTCCTTAAGTAACACCAGCTGCCTGCAATTAGTGCAGGTTCGAGTCCCACCAGGCTCAAGGTTGACTCAGCCTTCCGTCCTTCCGAGGTAGGTAAAATGAGGACCCAGATTGTTGGGGGCAATTAAGCTGACTTTGTAATAATGCCGCTTGGGGTGTGTGTGAAAGCCCTAATAAGCAGGCATATACATAGAATGAAGGCTACTGCTAAGCTTGTAAGCCGCCCTGAGTCTTCGGAGAAGGGCGGGATATAAATGGAATTAAAATAAAATAAATAAATAAATGGATTGTTGTAAGCTGAGGGCTGCCTGTAATATGTTTCTGCAGTAGCTTCCCCCCCTCCCCCATCTATGCTGCATAAAGTAGGGGAGTGTTTCTCAACTTTAAGACCTCTGGACTTCAAATCCCAGAATTCCCCAGCCAGCCTGGCTGGCTGGGGAATTCTGGGAGTTGAAGTCCACAGGTCTTAAAGTTGCTGAGGTTGAGAGACCCCAGGTGTGAAGGGGACTTCAGGCAGGCAGGAGAGAAAGATTCAGCACCTCTCCTCTTGCCATTCACCTTGGGCCGGCCCAGGTGAGCCTGAGCTGCAGGTGGGACCTGTGGGATCCAATGGTTGGCAGAGGGAGGTCAGGATTCCCTTGCCCGAAATGTACACCCAGTCCCTCCCCCCCACCCCAAGAATGAAGTCTGCAAAGGAGGCTTTTGGATCTGCTTTGCAGCTCAGCTCCAGGGTTTGAAAAACAAAGCTATTAACCGTGTTTAAGGCTTTTGTCTCCGAGGGACAAAATAGTTTGGCTGGTTTGGTGAATCGGAAGATTATTCTCCCTTTCAAGTTTCCCCCTTCCTCTCTCTCTCTCTCTCTCTCTCTCTTTTTCTCTCTCTCCTCTCTCTCTCTTTCTCGTTCTTTCTGTTTCTCTCTTTCTCTTTCATTCTTTCTCTCCCTTTCTCTCTCTCTTTTCTCTTTCTCTCATTCTTTTTCTTTCTCTCTCTTTCTCTTTCTCTCCCACCCTCTCTCTCTCCTCTCTTTCTCATTCTTTCTGTTTCTCTCTCTCTCTCTTTCATTCTTTCTCTCCCTTTCTCTTCTCTCTTTCTCTTTCTTTTTCTTTCTTTCTCTCTCTCTTTCTCTTTCTCTCCCACCCTCTCTCTCTCCTCTCTTTCTCGTTCTTTCTGTTTCTCTTTCTCTCCCTCTCTCATTCTCTCTCCCTTTCTCTCTCTCCTCTCTTTCTCTCATTCTTTTTCTTTCTTTCTCTCTCTTTCTCTTTCTCTCCCACCCTCTCTCTTTCTCTCTCCTCTCTCTTTCATTCCTTTTCTCTCTTTCTCTCTTTCTCTCTCTCCTCTCTCTGTGTCTCTCTCTGTCTTACTCTTTCTCTTTCCTGTCTTTCATTCCTTTTCTCTTTCTCGCTCCTCTCTCTTTCATTCTCCCTCTTTCTCCTCTCTCTCTTTCTCTTCCTCTCTTTTTCTCTCTCCTCTCTCTCTTTCTTGTTCTTTCTGTTTCTCTCTTTCTCTCTTTCATTCTTTCTCTCCCTTTCTCTCTTCTCTCTTTCTCTTTTTCTTTCTTTCTCTCTCTCTTTCTCTTTCTCTCCCACCCTCTCTCTCTCCTCTTTCTCGTTCTTTCTGTTTCTGTTTCTCTCCCTCTCTCTTTCATTCTCTCTCCCTTTCTCTCTCTCCTCTCTTTCTCTCATTCTTTTTCTTTCTTTCTCTCTTTCTTTTTCTCCCACCCTCTCTCTCTTTCTCTCTCTCTTTCATTCCTTTTCTCTCTTTCTCTCTCTCCTCTCTCTGTGTCTCTCTCTGTCTTACTCTTTCTCTTTCCTGTCTTTCATTCCTTTTCTCTCTTTCTCGCTCCTCTCTTTCATTCCCCCTCTTTCTCCTCTCCCTCTTTCTCTTCCTCTCTTTCTCTCTCTCCTCTCTCTCTTTCTCTCTCTCTCTCTCTCTGTGTGTGTGTTTCCCTCTCTGATGGATGGGGCTTTGGCTGTAAATATCACCAACTGCTCGCTCCTTCTCGATGGCTGTTGGGCGCTGCTGGTATGTGTCTGTGTATCATATAAACTTTTACTGCATTACAGTTCAAAGTGTCTTGCAAAAAGTTGGCGGGCTCTTTGGCATGCCAAAAGCTTTGCTCAAAAAAAATAAAAATAAAAATAAAAATGGTGTGTGTGTCTGTTTTGCACACCGTTGTTCCCACCGAGGACCCGAATGTGCATTATCCTCCTGGATCGGGCAGTTCTGAACTGCAAGGAGGACCAGGGGGAAATGAAATAAGGGGAAGAGCAGGCATCTGGATGAATGTCACCGATCCAATCCTGCTGGCTTAGCCTCAGCTAAGGTCTGGAGGTCTGTCTGGATCGATCTCTGCCCCACAAGAGGATAACAAAGGGATAACAGAATAACAGAAGCGTTGGAAGGGACTTGGCAGTCCCCTAATCCAGGGCTTTTCAACCTTTTCACCCAATGTTCCACTTTTAGGATATGGCAACATCCGAGGACCACCAGTCGCCTAGCAAGGTGTTAAAAACGTGATGACCAAAAAAAGAAAAAAGTGATGAAGTACAGGTAGTCCTCAACTTACAACAGTTCGCTTACTGACTGTTCAAAGTTACAATGGCACTGAAAAAAGCGCCCCCCCCAAGCCACAGCCGAGGAAGACACCTGCCTGCCTGCCCGGTGGCGCTCTTCCTCCTGTCCGAGGTTTTCATTGTTGTCAGCGTTTCTGTTGAGGATTGGCAGCAGGGATGGGGGGGGTGTTTGGTTTTTATTCTCCCCCCCCTCTTCTGGGTGGTTGCAGCAGGTTTTGGTCACATCATTAAATGGTACCGCCCCAGACGCTTAATGGATCCCCAGAGGTTCCAGGCGGCGCTGGGGTCCCCACCTGCCTCCCTTGCTCACAGCTCGGCAGATGCCTTAGTGGAAGCCTGGGAAAGGACGGCCACTGAGGCTCTTGACCGAGTTGTACCCCTGCGGCCCCTGACCCGGTGCAGATCCCGTCGAGCTCCATGGTTCTCTGCGGAGCTCCGGGAGATGAAGCGTCGGAGACGGGGCCTAGAGAGCGGTTGGAGGTCCAGCCGATCCGAATCCGACCGATTGCGACTAAGAGCCTACATTAGGTCTTATCTCGCTGCGATAAGGGAGGCGAGGTCTAACCACTTCGCCACCCTTATCGCGTCCGCAGATAATCGCCCGGCCGCCCTGTTCAGGGTGACTCGCTCCCTCCTAAATCAGGAGGTGAGGGAGGATCCCTTGCAGGGTCGTGCCGAGGAGTTTAACCAGCATCTGTCGGACAAAATCGCTTGGATTCGGACCGGTCTGGACTCTGACTGGGCAGAGTCTGGCGATCAGGACACGGGCGGTCTTGTCGATACTACCTGGGATGAGTTTGATTCTGTGACTCCGGAGGAAGTGGACAGGATCATGGGGAGGCTGAGCACCACCACATGTTTACTGGACCCGTGCCCTTCCTGGCTGGTCTATGCAGCCCGGGAGAGGACACGCAGCTGGTTCCAGGCAGTTATATCGGCTTCTTTGGGTGAGGGTAGCTTCCCCGCCGTCTTGAAAGAGGCGGTGGTGAGGCCTCTCCTCAAGAAGCCTGCCTTGGACCCAGCTGTATTGAACAACTTTCGTCCTGTCTCCAACCTTCGCTTTCTTGCGAAGGTTGTTGAGAGTGTGGTGGCGCATCAGCTCCCTCTGGTCCTGGATGAAGCGGATTATCTAGACCCGTACCAATCGGGTTTCAGGCCCGGGCACAGCACGGAGACGGCATTGGTCGCGCTGGTGAATGATCTCTGGAGGGCTCGGGACAGGGGATATTCCTCTGTTCTAGTCCTATTAGACCTCTCGGCGGCTTTCGATACCATCGACCATGGTATCTTGCTGCGGCGTCTCAGGGGACTGGGAGTGGGAGGCACAGTTTTACAGTGGTTCTCCTCCTATCTCCAGGGACGTTCGCAGTCGGTGTTGGCAGGAGGGCAGAGGTCGACCGCGAGGTCTCTCGTTTGTGGAGTTCCTCAGGGGTCGGTCCTCTCGCCTCTCCTGTTCAACATCTACATGAAACCGCTGGGTGAGATCATTTGTGGTTTTGGAGTTGGGTATCATCAGTACGCGGATGATACCCAACTTTTCTTTTCGACCCCAAGCCACCCCAGTGATGCCCTCGACGTGATGTCCCGTTGCCTGGAGGCGGTTCGGGTCTGGATGGGGAGGAACAGACTTCAACTCAACCCCGACAAGACTGAGTGGCTTTGCATACCTTCATCCCGGGTCTATTCGGACATTCCACCTCTTGCTATGGGGGGTGAACTATTACCCCCCGTAGATAGGGCTCGCAACTTGGGAGTCCTCCTAGATTCACGGCTCACCTTGGAAGACCATATAGGAGCTGTGACTAGGGGGGCTTTCGCCCAGGTTCGCCTGGTGCGCCAGTTGCGGCCCTATCTTAGCCGGGATGATTTATGCACGGTCACTCATGCGCTCGTGGCCTCTCGTCTGGACTACTGCAACGCTCTCTACATGGGGCTGCCCTTGAGGACCACCCGGAAGCTCCAACTGGTACAGAATGCAGCCGCGAGAGTTGTGCTGGGAGTCTCCCGATACTCCCACGTTACACCTTTGCTCCGTGAGCTGCATTGGTTGCCAGTTGCCTTCCGGGTGAGATTCAAGGTACTGGTAATGGTGTTCAAAGCCCTCCATGGCATGGGGCCGGAGTACCTTAGGGAACATCTGCTGCCGGCATCAAGCTCCCTGCGCCCTGTGCGTTCCCACAGAGAGGGCCTCCTCAGGGTGCCACCGATCAGAGAATGTCGATTGGTGGCGCCCAGGGGGAGATCCTTCTCTGTGGGCGCTCCGGAGCTGTGGAATCAGTTGCCGGTAGAGCTCCGGATGGCGCCCGATCTTCGCTCCTTTCGTCGCGATCTCAAGACGTTTTTGTTTGTACAAGCCGGCCTAGCCTGATGGGGATTGGTGGGGTTTTTATTTTTTTGTATTTTTAATTTTATTTTTGGGGTTTTATTATGGTATTAATTGTTTTAACTTGGGCAATTATTTAATCTTTTTTTAATGTTTGTACTTTGTATTTGACTTTTGCCCTGTGAACCGCCCTGAGTCCTCAGGGAGAAGGGCGGTATATAAATATTATTAAATTAAAATTAAATTAAAATCACATGACCCTGGGACACTGTGACCATCATAAATAGGAATCAGTTGCCAAGCATCGGAATGTAAATCACAAGACCCTGGAGATGCTGCAACATTCCAGCTGATCGGCGCTGAGCTCCACCTGGATCCTGGTGCTGAGCCTGGTGCTTCTGCTGAGCCCCGACAGCCCTGCAGCTCCAGCCGTCTCTCGCTCAGGCTTGTGCGGTGCTGCCACCGGTTCAGCTCATTCCCCTCCCCCGCTACCACTTTTCTAGGATGGTCGTGTACCGCCTGCCAGGTGCCAATGTACCACAGGTGGTACCCGTACCACTGGTTGAAAAGCCTTGTTCTAGTCCAACCTGGAAACCCTTTTACCATTCCAGACAAATGGTTGTCCAATCTCTTCTTGAAAACTTCCAGTGTTGGAGCATTCACCGCTTCTGGAGGCAGGCGGTTCCACTGGTTAATTGTTCTAACTGTCAGGAAATTTCTCCTTAGTTCCAGGTTGCTTCTCTCTTTGCTTAGTTTCCATCCATTGCTTCTTTTCCTGCCCTCAGCTGCTTTGAAGAATAGCTTGACTCCCACTTCCTTGGGGCAGCCCCTGAGATACTGGAACCCTGCTATCATGTCCCCCCTCGTCCTTCTCTTCATTAAACACCCCCAATTCCAGCAACTGTTCTTTATATGTTTTGGCCTCCAGTCCCCTGATCATCTTTGTTGCTCTTCTCTGTGATCTTTCTAGAGTCTCAACATCTTTTTTACACTGTGGTGACCAAAACCGGATGCCGTATTCCAAGTGTGGCCTTACCAAGGCCTTGTAAAGTGGTATTAGCCCTCCACGTGGTCTCGATTCTGTCCCTCTGTTGATGCAGCCAAGCATTTTACCAGTTTGAAGCAGGATTCTGGAAGAGAGGAACCAGAGAGGCAGGCGGTTCTTTGGGTTTGAGAATCAACCAACCCACAATTGTGGTTCGTCCTGCAAATGTTTGACTCCAACCCGTTGGGCCAGCAGCAGGGGATTGAGGGAGTTGTAGTCCAAAACCCAGCCCTGTCATTGAGGTTCGGAGGAGGGCTTGGGGTCCCCAATTCGGGTCTGAGCCTGGGGCCGAAGCCGATGAAGAAGAGCAGGAATGACGGTTTTGTTTCCTTTTATTGAAGCGCTTCAGCAAAAGGGGTCCCGGCCAGCAAAATGCCAGGACCCAGAACAAAGGATTAAGAAAGCTTTATACAATTTCACTAAAGTGGACGGCGGGGCGAGGCGGGATATACAGCAGTGGCCAAAATTTTGCAGACCTTTTGGGAAAAGCATACAGTTGGAATGCCACCTTTGGTTAAGTTTCCACCCGTTTTTCTTCTAATTTCTTTACAACTGTAGCCTTGTTCACTTAATAATACTATTTTGCATCACTTTCTGGGCAACCGGTCAACTCTTTGCACGTTATTACGTTTTACAACCTCACTAAATGGAAGAACACACACAAAAGAGCCTTGGTGGAGCAGTGGGCTAACGCCTCCTTAAGTAACACCAGCTGCCTGCAATTAGTGCAGGTTCGAGTCCCACCAGGCTCAAGGTTGACTCAGCCTTCCATCCTTCCGAGGTAGGTAAAATGAGGACCCAGATTGTTGGGGGCAATTAAGCTGACTTTGTAATAATGCCGCTTGGGGGGGGGGCGAAAGCCCTAATAAGCAGGCATATACATAGAATGAAGGCTATTGCTAAGCACATTTGATTTGTGCTTAGATTGTAAGCCGCCCTGAGTCTTCGGAGAAGGGCGGGATATAAATGGGATTAAAATAAAGTAAAATAAAATAAATAAAAAAACCCCAACCAACTCGATAACGATCCCAGAACTCACTGACAAATTTCCTGCTCTCAGCTTCAGTACAGGAGATCAATAACTGAATCCTACTGGGATCTGATTGGCTCCTTGCCAAAAGAAGATGACACCTGATTGGCTCTCTAAACACTCATGCTCGTTGGCTACAATCAGATGAAGGAAAGCTACCGGATATCAACTTTAAGCAAGGTGTGCTTCCTTTTTCTGGTGATATGGCTATCACTTTTCACAGAATAAAAGGGACGCGGTGGCTCAGTGGGTTAGGACGCTGAGCTTGTCGATCAGAAGATCGGCAGTTTAGCGGGTCAAATCCCGAGTGCCACATAGCAGAGTGAGCGCCTGTTACTCGTCCCAGCTTCTGCCAACCTAGCAGTTCGAAAGCACGTAAAAATGCAAGTAGAAAAATAGGGACCACTACGGTGGGAAGGTAACAGCGTTCCGTGCGCCTTTGGCGTCTAGTCATGCCGGCCACATGACCACGGAGACGTCCTCGGACAAACTCTGGCTCTTCGGCTTTGAAACGGAGATGAGCACCGGCCCCTAGAGTCGGAAACGACTAGCACGCGTGTGCAGGGGAACTTTTACCTTTACCTTTACTTTCACAGAAATACAGTACAGATCAATGAAGAAACTTTGCTGCATTACATCATTGATTAAATTATCTTTCCATTGATATCTAATTTTATGGTACTGCTCCCCCCAAAAAAAGTGGTGTTATTAGCCATCAAACCTCAAAAATACACTTTTCCCAAAAAGGTATCCACAATTTTGGCCACTACTGTGTGAGAAATATCGTCTAATCAATATTTTAGTAACCGATTTGTTCTGTTGGTTTCTACCCGTCCCTATTCATAAGCCTTGGCTAATGGACGCTCCAGGAGTTGCCTAACACACATCCGATTTGCTCCAGACCTTCCCTATTCCTAACTTCTAGCTCAGCTACGCCGAACGTCTAACTCTTTGTTACTGTCCTCAGTTCTCCTACAGTGGATACAGGTGTTTGCACGTGCAAATTCTCTGTGAGTAAAACACTCTTTGTCCTTTCCAGACAGACTCCGCAAACGCAGGCTTCCCGGTTTTCTTTCAAGCGATAGCCGTGTTCCAGTATCTCAGGGGCTGCCCACAAAGAAGAGGGAGTCAAGCTATTCTCCAAAGCACCTGAAGGCAGGAAAAAGAAGCAAGGGATGGAAATTTATCAAGGAGAGAAGCAACCTAGAACTAAGGAGAAACTTCCTGACAGTTAGAACAATTAACCAGTGGAACAACCTGCCTCCAGAAGTGGTGAATGCTCCAACACTGGAAGTTTTTAAGAAGAGACTGGACAGACATTTGTCTGGAATGGTATAGGACAGTGATGGCGAACCTTTTAGAGACCGAGTGCCCAAACTGCAACCCAAAACCAACTTATATATCATCAGGTGCCTGGTGGGCGTGGCCAATTGGGTGGGCGTGGCCGCAGTGGTAGCTGCAGACTGGGTGGGACTAAAAAGTTCAATCAATCAATTCCAATGTTGCGAGATCTTTCCCCGCCCCCGCGAGAACTTAAAATTGAACCTTTTTTTTTCTTTTTTTGCACACGGCGGCGGAAGCCTAAAGCGAAAAGGTTTTATAAAACCCAGCTGAAGGCCTAGGACTGGGGCGACGGCATGCGTGCCCACAGAGAGGGCTCTGCGTGCCCCTTGTGGCACCCGTGCCATAGGTTCACCACCACGGGTATAGGGTCTCCTGCTTGAGCAGTGGGTTGGACTAGAAGACCTCCACGGTCCCTTCCAACTCTGTTATTCTGTATTCTCTATTCTAAGGGTATGCCATAGCCCAGACATGTCAAACACAAGGCTCGGGGGCCGGATCCGGCCCGCAAAGTGGTTTCATGCGGCCTGTGAAGCCATCCTGGAAACAGTGAGGGAACGGCCCCCACTGCCTTGGCCCTGGCCCAGAGACCCTCAGATCTGTCCCACTCCTGCCCAGGCCCCCATAGGTACCCTTGATGCCAATGATGTAGGCCATACGCACTCTAGCCACGCCCACCCAGTAGGCCACGCCCACCCACGCCCACCCAGTAGGCCACCCAGTAGGCCACGCCCACCCAGGCCATACCCACCCGGCCCCCTGAGGGCAACCGCAATGCTGATGTGGCCCTCAATGAAATTGAGTTTGACACCCCTGCCATAGCCCATCAGCCCTCTCCAGAGTCATGAGAAGGTTGGGACATGGGCCTGGCTGTGAATTAGCATGCCAAAGGAACACAGTGCCAAGGAAGCCGGATGGAGCCTATTATGCAAATGGGGGGAAATGGGCTCCCCTCCTGGTTTTGCATAGTTCTGGCTTTCCCCCTGGCGCACCAGCAGTGAAGCCCTCTGTGGGGGAATCTCAAATGAATTACCCTGGGCCTCTGAATGTGCCCCTGGGCCTCTTTTGCAGAGCTGGAGATGATGCGCCAAAGATGACGTTTTGCAAGGCAATGACATTAAATCTCACAGAATAACAAGAGTTGGAAGGGACCTTGGAGGTCTTCCAGTCCAACGCCCTGCTCAAGCAGGGGACGCTAGACCATTACTTTTTTTTATTTTTTTATTTTATTTTAATTCCATTTATATCCCGCCCTTCTCCGAAGACTCAGGGCGGCTTACAAGCTTAGCAGTAGCCTTCATTCTATGTATATGCCTGCTTATTAGGGCTTTCGCCCCCCCCCCAGCGGCATTATTACAAAGTCAGCTTTTATTGCCCCCCCAACAATCTGGGTCCTCATTTTACCTACCTCGGAAGGATGGAAGGCTGAGTCAACCTTGAGCCTGGTGGGACTCGAACCTGCACTAATTGCAGGCAGCTGGTGTTACTTAAGGAGGCATTAAGTGGCTGTCCAGTCTCTTCTTAAAAGTCTCCAGTGATGGAGCACTCAAAACCTCTGGTGGCAAGCTGTTCCACTGGTTAATTGTCCTTAATTTCTCCTTAATTCCAGGTTGCTTTTCTCCTTGATTAGTTTCCATCCGTTGTTTCTTCTCTTGTCTTCTGGTGCTTTAGAAAATTAGTTGACCCCCCCCCTCTTCTTTGCGGTAGCCCCTCAATGCTGGAACACTGCTATTATCATGTCTCCCCTAATCCTCCTTTTCATTAAACTAGACATACCCATGGGCTCCAAGATCACCACAGACGGGGACGGCAGCCAAGAAATTAAAAGACGCTTGCTCCTGGGGAGGAAAGCTATGGCAAATCTAGACAGCACACTAAAAAGCAGAGACATCACCCTGTCAACAAAAGTGCTCATAGTCAAGGCTATGGTCTTCCCAGTTGCAATGTATGGCAGTGAAAGTTGGACCGTAAGAAAGGCTGAGCGCCAAAGAATGGAGGCCTTTGGACTCTGGTGCTGGAGAAGACTCCTGCGAGTCCCTTGGACTGCGAGGCGTTCAAACCGGTCAGTCCTAGAGGAGATCAACCCTGACTGCTCCTTAGAAGGCCAGATCCTGAAGCGGAAACTCAAATCCTTTGGCCACCTAATGAGAAGGAAGGACTCACTGGAGAAGAGCCTCATGCTGGGAAAGGTTGAGGGCAAGAGAAGAAGGGGACGACAGAGAATGAGTTGGCTGGATGGAGTCACTGAAGCAGTAGGTGTGAGCTTAAATGGACTCCAGGAGATGGTAGAGGACAGGAAGGCCTGGAGGAATATTGTCCATAGGGTCGCAATGGGTCGGACACGACTTCGCAGCTAACAACAACAACAACAGACATACCCAATCCCTGCAACTGTTCTTCACTGTGTTTTAGCCTTCAGTTCCCTGATCCTCTTTGTCACTCTTCTCTGCCCTTTCCAGAGTCTCAACATCTTTTCTGTAATGTGGTGACCAAAACTGGATGCAGGTATTTCTAAGTGTGTGTTTCCTAATCTTTCTGGAGATTCTCACTGCAAGAGAAGCCTCATGATGTTGGCCAGGCCCAGGGGTGGCAATTGGCTGAGCCCTCCGATGGGGTCTCCAAGGCTGTGGGGTCTTGAAATTGGTTCCCCCCAGCTTTGAGACAGAGACTTTCTTCCTTTAGGGCATGTTTGAGTAATAGAATGACAGAGTAGAATAGAATAGAATGGAATGGAATGGAACAGAATGGAATAGAGAATGGAATAATAATAATAATAATAATAATAATAATAATAATAATAATAATAATAATAATAATAATAATAATAATAATAATAATAATAATAATAATAATAACAACAACAACAACAACAACAACAACAACAACAAGTTGGAAGGGACCTTGGAGGTCATCTAGTCCAACCCTCTGCTCAGGCAGGAAACCCTATACCATTTCAGACAAATGTCTGTCCAGTCTCTTCTTAAAAACTTCCAGTGTTGGAGCATTCACCACTTCTGGAGGCAGGTTGTTCCACTGGTTAATTGTTCTGACTGTCAAGAAGTTTCTCCTTAGTTCTAGGTTGCTTCTCTCCTTGATTAGTTTCCATCCTTTGCTTCTTGTCCTGCTTCCAGGTGCTTTGGAGAATAGCTTGACTCCCTCTTCTTTGGGGCAGCCCCTGAGATATTGGAACACTGCTATCATGTCACCCCTCACCCTTCTGTTCCTTAAATTACACATACCCAATTCCAGCAACCGTTCTTTGTATGTTTTAGCCTCCAGTCCCCCAAACATCTTTGTTGCTCTTCTCTGTACTCTTTCCAGAGTCTCAACATCTTTTTAACATCGTGGTGACCAAAACTGGATGCAGTATTCCAGGTGTGGCCTTACCAAGGCATTGTAAAGTGGTATTAGTACTTCACTTGATCTTGATTCTATCCCTCTGTTAATGCAGCCTAGCACTGTGTTGGCTTTTTTGGCAGCTGCAGCACACTTCTGGCTCATATTGAAGTGATTGTCCACTAGGACTCCGAGATCCCTCTCACAGTTACTACTATTGAGCATCGTACCACCTATGCTATACCTGTGCATTTGATTTTTCCTGCCTAAATGTAGAACCTTGCTTTTTTCACCACTGAATTTCATTTGGTTAGATAGTGCCCAGTGTTCGAGTCTGTCCAGATCCTCCTGTATCTTAAGACTATCTTCTGGAGTATTGGCTATTCCTGCCAGCTTGGTGTCGTCTGCAAATTTGATGAGTTCCCCATCTATCCCCTCATCCAAATTGTTGATGAAGATGTTGAAGAGCACCAGACCCAGAACGGAGCCCTGGGGCACCCCACTACACACATCCCTCCATGTAGATGCAGTTTCATTGAGGACCACACGCTGAGTACGGCCTGTCAGCCAGCTACGAATAGAATAGAATGGAATGGAATGGAATGGAATGGAATGGAATGGAATGGAATGGAATGGAATGGAATAGAATAGAATAGAATAGAGTAGAGTAGAGTAGAGTAGAGTAGAGTAGAGTAGAGTAGAGTAGAATAGGACGTTGGAGGTCATCTAGTCCAGCCCCCTGCTCAAGCAGGAGAACCTATACCCTCTTAGACAAGTGACTGTCTAGCCTCTTCTTAAAAATCTCCTCACTGTCAGGAAGTTTCTCCTTAATTCCAGGTTTGCTTCTCTCTTTGATCACTTTCCAACCGTTGTTTCTCATCCTTCCCTCTGGTGCTTTGGTGAACAATGTGCCCCCTCCTCTTCTTTGTGGCAGCCGCTCAGATACCTGAATGCTGCTATCCTGTCCCCCCTATTTCTTCTTTTCTCTAGACTGGCCAAACCCAAATCCCGCAGCCGTTCTTCGTATGTTTTAGTCTCCAGTCTCCTTTGATCATCTTAGTTGCTCTTCTCTGCACTTTTTCTAAACTCTCAACATCTTTTTTGTGATATGGTGACCAAAATTGGCTGCAGTATTCCAGGTGTGGCCTCACTAGGGTTTTATAAAGTGATACAAATACTTTGCGTGATCTTGATTCTACGCCTCTGTTTATGCAACCCAGGATTGTGTTGGCTTTTTTGGCTGCTGCTGCACACAGCTGGCTCCTGGTTAAGGGATCTAAATAAAGTACATTAATTGGAGAGGGATGCCGGTGTGAATGGTTTCTTCTGCTTCCTTCCCAGGAAATCCTTCAACGCCTGGATTGCTCAGCCCGTGCACTTGCTCGTCTCCCCAAAAGTGCAATTCTGCACCTCGACCCAGGTAAGGTGGTGGAGGTGGTGGAGAGCGGCTGCAAGGGGATCCTAAGAGGGCGATGCAGGCTGGAAAACCTGGGCTGATTTGGAGGCAGGGGTCAGGAAGGGCGTTGACACCGCCCCCCCAAGAGATGATGATGATGATGTTGTGTAAGCTTGGTTGTTAACGGACATCCAGCCTTTCCGATATCTCGCACACCTGTTTGGCTTTTTGGCTTATCAATGGAAGCTGAGAGGAAAGTTGTACCTCTGACAGGAGCATTTTTCTAGGAGTGAAAAAAAGAAATTCTCTTTCTCTCTCTACCCACCTATCTATCTATCTATCTATCTATCCATCCATCCATCCATCCATCCATCCATCCATTTATCTATCTATCTATCTATCTATCTATCTATCTATCTATCTATCTATCTATCTATCTATCTATCTATCATCTATCTATCTATCTATCTATCTATCATCTACCGGTATCTATCTATCTATCTATCTATCTATCTATCTATCTATCTATCTATCTATCTATCTATCTATCTATCTATCATCTATCTATCTATCTATCTATCTATCTATCTATCTATCTATCTATCTATCTATCTATCATCTACCAGTATCTTTCTTTCTTTCTTTCTTTCTTTCTATCTATCTATCTGTCTGTCTGTCTGTCTCTCTCTCTCTCTCTATCTATCTCTCTATCTATCTATCTATCTATTTATCTATCTATCTATCTATCATCTATCTATCTATCTATCTATCTATCTATCTATCTATCTATCTATCATCTATCTATCTATCTATCTATCTATCTATCTATCTATCTATCTATCTATCTATCTATCTATCTATCTATCTATCTATCTATCTATCACCTACCGGTATCTATCTATCTATCTATCTATCTATCTATCTATCTATCTATCTATCTATCTATCTATCTATCTATCTATCTATCTATCTATCTATCTATCTATCATCCCTCCCTCCCTCCCTCCCTCTCTCTCTCTCTCTCTCTCTCTCTCTCTCTCTCTCTCTCTCTCTCTCTCTCTCTCTCTCATTTCTCTCTCTCTGTCCCACGTCTGTCTGTCTCTGTCTGTCTCTGTCTCCAATCATCTACCTTGTCTGTCTGTCTAATCTGTCATTTATTTATCAAATTCAGAAACCGCCCACCTCCCTCACAGTGTACTAATGTTAAAAACATAAAAAACTTAACATAAAAGTTTAAAGCAGAGGCAAGGGGAGTAAAATCCCAGGCTAAACGTTGGGCAGCCTGCATGTGACCGTGATGTGAAAGAGGGCACCAGGTTGGAGAAGGCAGTGGGGCTGGGGCTGTCGCACCCCTCTCCTTTCCCTTCCTTGCCAGATGTGGCGGGCCCTGACCTCCTGAGAGGCAACAACTGGCATTCCAAATTAAAATGGAATCACGGAAGGAGCTAATTCAAACAAGCAGGGACAAAGGAATTTCATTTATGCATGAAGAGGAACCTGATGGCCGCCAGGGTATTGTTTGGGGAAACTGAGGGGGGGGGGTGAAGCAGCAGGCAAGTGCTGTGGGGCTCAAAACAATTTTGTGTGTGTGTGTGGGAACAGGGATGGGTTGCAAAGTTACAAAAAGGAGCCTCTGGGTCTTTTGCTGCCATAATGGTCTAAAGCAGGGACCGTTTATCCCTTATGGTGGACATGCGATAAAGCGAGGAAATAATGGGGTAGGATCCAGATCTTAATGCAGAAGATTCTCAAAGTGAACACAAAGATAAAGACTCTTCTTTTGGGTCTAATGGAAAAAAGACTTGGGGATGTATTTTGGGGAACTCTGATGTTACATACGTGGACGGCAGCAAGATTACTTCGAATCCCACCACGGCTGCAAAATTTGATGGAGTTAGCAGAGATGGCTAAATTGACTGCTTTGATTCGTGGGGGAAAAAAAATACAATTACTTTTGTTTCTACTTGGAAACCGCTTCTGGAGCTTGTGCTTCAGGTGGAACAAAAAAAATATGAAACTTTGATTTTGGGTTTTAGCGATTTATCGATAGGTTTGTTGGCTAGTTCATGCTATTATGGAAAAGTAAAAAGTTGAGCTTTGACGCCGTTATTTTATTCTGCTGCACCAAAGGGAGATGGAAGTTAATGTCTTTTCTTTCTTTTTCCTCCTCTACTTCCTACATTTTCCCCTCCCCTTTTCATTCCCCTGTTTTCCTACTGTTTTCTATGTTTGCATTTTGTATCATGGATTAATAAAGAAAGAAAATGTGAAAGAGAGAGAGAAATAAACAGCCCCACGGATGTTGTCCATCCAAGCAAGGATTCCAGTGAAAATAGCATAACTGCCAGTCCTTGACTTACAAAGTTAGGACAGACCTCAAAAAAGCCACTTACCCCCTGGATTCAAAGTACTGATGGTTGGGTCCCCACCATGGTGATGTGACCAAGTTTGGGGGTTTATGTCCATTCCCTGAGTCACATGATAGACGAGGTTTCGATCGAAAACCAATTTCCTTTTGGTTTCAGGCAGAAAAGGTGCCGTAGCGAACAATGGTTTTGCTCAGTGACCACAGTGTCCGTTTAAAGGACGTCACCCAAAATGCTCGTAAGATCAGCCACTGTCATGTGGTGACCCACATAATGACCATCATGATTTATGACCGTAGCTTGTGGCTCAATTAAGGTCATAAGGCGAGGACTACATGTACTGTATTTAACAGGTGGGACTATGCGGGAGTCTCGGTGCTCCTTGTTTGAGGACGCTGATTGCACCGTGAAGCCACGGGGCCACGCTCAACGGAGGGCTGTTTCCAAAGAAGAGAGCAGAATGTAATGTAATAGAAGAGAAGAGAAGAGAGAATAGGACGCTGAGCTTGTCGATCAGAAGGTCGGCAGTTTGGCGGGTCAAATCCCGAGTGCCGCGTAACAGAGTGAGCGCCTGTTACTCGTCCCAGCTTCTGCCAACCTAGCAGTTCGATAGCACGTAAAAATGCAAGTAGGAAAATAGGGACCACCACGGTGGGAAGGTAACAGCGTTCCGTGTGCCTTTGGCGTCTAGTCATGCCGGCCACATGACCACGGAGATGTCCTCGGACAAGCGCTGGCTCTTCGGCTTTGAAACGGAGATGAGCACCGGCCCCTAGAGTCGGAAACGACTAGCACGCATGTGCGGGGGAATCTTTACCTTTACCTTTACCTTTTTAAGAATAGAATAGAATAGTAGAATACCATAAAGAATAGAATAATAGAGAATAGAATAGAATAGAATAGAATAGAATAGAATAGAATAGAATAGAATAGCATGGAGCCGGAAGGGACCTTGGAGGTCTTCTACTCCAGCCCCCTGTTCAAGCAGGAGAACCTATACCATTTGAGACATCCATTGTTTCTTGTCTTGCCTTCTGGTACTTCGGAGAATAAGTTGACCCCCTCCTCTTCTTTGGGGCAGCCCCCCAGATACTGGAACGCTGCTATCCTGTCACCCCTATTTCTTCTTTTCTCTAGACTAGCCAGACCCAGGTCCCGCAGCCGTTCTTCGTATGTTTTGGTCTCCGGGTCTTATAATCATCCTAGTTGCTCTTCTCTGCACTTTTTCCAAAGTCTCAACATCTTTTTTTGTAACCTGGTGACCAAAACTGGACACGGAATTCCAGGTGTGGCCTCACTAACGTTTTACAAAGTGGTCCTAATACTTCTGCTCTTGCACACACACACACACACACACACACCTTCAAGACAGTCACCCTCAGGAAAAGGGTGGGCTCTCCAACCTCCCCCCCCCAGCCCAGTTCAAACTGTACTGGTGTCCTAGCCCAGCCCAGTGTCTGTTTTTCAATGGGAGGCCAAGCAGAGATGTTGAGATTGTGAGAAAATAAACGGCACTCTGTCGTCTGTGGTAGACTGCCACTGATCATGAATGTTCTAGGCACCTTAGGGTGATGGCATGGCCTTTTCTTTCATGGCTTAGGAAAATGTTTGCATAATGAGCCATGTCTGTGGAGATTCTCTGTCATCCAGGTCACGGATGTCCCCAAAGGTGCTTTTTTTTCAGAAGACAACTGGGCTTTCTTGCTTTTCTTGGAAGACATTTCGCTTCTCATCCATGAAGCTTTTTCAGCTCTGATTGGATGGTGGGGAAGGGAAGGATTTATACTCCTTGCAGACAGCCGGTCATTTGCCTCCTTTTACAGAGTTGTTGAGGCCCCTTGGAGGTTTGTCTGTGTCCTCAGGGTCACCTGAGTGGTGCAAGTGGGTGTGGAGCCTTTTATTTATTATTATTTTTTTATTAAAGAGTTTTACAAAAACAAAATTTTACAATATATCCCCAAATCCCTCCCACCCCAAACCCGCTCACTTCCCCCCCCACTTCCCAGAGCTAAATATAGGATTATAGTTACAATAATCATATTCTAAATAAAAATTATGCATAATATACAATTAACCAAATTCATAATGTGCTTTAACTACCCTTTAACATAACTACAAACAAAGTACCAATAACAATATCCCACTAAAATCTACTCATAAGCTAAATGGAACTTTTTAGTCCCATATTTGTTCTGAATATAATTTATCCATCTCCTCCAAACTGAAATATATCTTTCCTGTGAATGATCTTTCAAATAAGCAGAAATCTTAGACATTTCTGCAAGATTCGAAACTTTAAACACCCATTCTTCTATAGTAGGCAAACTATCCTTCTTCCAATATTGTCCCACCAGTAACCATGCTGCTGTTATCATATTCAACATCAAATTGGTTTCTTTAACATCACAATCTACAACAATACCCAATAAAAAGCCTTTTATTTGAAGATGTTTCGCTTCTCCTCCAAGAAGCTTCTTCAGCTCCCCACTGGATGGTGGGGAAGGGAAGGATTTACACTCCTTGCAGTCATCTGCTCATTAGTATTCTCTCTGAGAGTCGCTGAGACCACCTGGAGGCTTACCTGTGTCCTCGGGGTCAGCTGAGTGGCGCAAAGGGGTGTGTGGAGCCTCCTTGGAACTGCCAAAAGGAATGTGTTGTGGACTGGAGATGGATGATGTCTCGTATCCCTCCCCCTCTGTTGAGGGAGGGCTGTTCAGACGGCCTCTTTGTCCCCTCTTTCAAACCTGCGGTCCTCTCTGTCCACATTTTGGGGTCAAGGAGGCCATCAAGGTCAAAACTGAACAACTCTCTCTCAACAGATGGGGAGGGACACGAGACGTCATCCATCTCCAGTCTACAATGCAGTCCTTTCGGCAGCTCCCAGAAGGCTCCACGCCCATTTGCACCCCTCAGGTGACCCTGAGGACACAGAGATAAGCCTCCAAGTGGCCTCAACGACTCTCTAAAAGGATGCAAATGACCAGCTGTCTGCAAGGAGTATAAATCTGTCCACTCCCCACCATCCAGTCAGAGCTGAAGAAGCTTCTGGGATGAGAAGAGAAACGTCTTCAAGGTAAAACAAGAAAGTCCAGTTGCCTCCTGAAAAAAAGGCACCTTTGGGATGTCTTTGAGTCAGTTTTTGAACCCTGGATATTGCCTGGGTAAGTCCCTGTAGTTTCCTTGGCAAGGTTTTTCAGAAGTGGCTTGCCATTGCCTCCTTCCTAGGGCTGAGAGAGAGTGGCTGGCCCAAGATCTCCCCCCGGCTGGCTTTATGCCTAAGGCAGGACTCCAACTAAGATCTCCTGGGATCACTTGACTCCCGGCATACCGCAACCGTCGTAAATGTGAGTCAGTTGCCAAGGGTCTGAATGTACATCATGGGACCACGGGGAAGCTGCAACGGTCGTAAGGGGGAAAAACGGTCGTAAGTCACTTTTTTCAGTCCCGTTGTAACTTTGAACGGTCAATAAATGAATGGCTGTTAACTCGAGGACTGCATGCATAACGGGCCTGAGGTTCAAATTAACTTACTCTCATTAAGGGGCTGGACACATTTTGCTAAGCCACAAAGAAGCCACAATTGGCTCCATTCTCACAACCTGCTCAGCCCGGACCAGCTCCTTAAACATCAAGCTATCCTATCATGGCTTAGCAGCTGGTGCAAACCGGACTTTGCTGCAAATGAGGGTTTCTGTGTCCCCCTGCGGTCTTGGCTTGGCCCCCTTTGGCCTGGGGGGGGGCGTTTGCCAGGGGGCAGCTGACTCTGGGACAACCTGGTGCCGGCCACCTCCTCCTGCCCAAATATCAGGCGATGATGCACTGCCAAGGCTGGGCTGGGGGTGTGGGGGGGCTCCTAGTGGAAAACATCTGGAAGCAGCCGTTCCTCATTTGTTCAACAGATGTTTGAAACCTTTCAAGGATCCTGTTTTGTTTGCTGCTTTATTGCTGTGAAACCAGCCGTATTTAGAGCAGGCCTGGGTGTGATTGGTGCTCGGGGGTGCATGAAAAGGGTGTGCATGTGGGGGCACGGGGGGGGGGGCTGGCAGAAGCAGGAAGAGGCAGGCGGGGAGGGAGGGGCTGCGAGCAGATTCAGCCACAAGAGTGAGGCGTCCTTTTTTGAGAGAGGTGAGAAGCAGAATAATAGTAATAGAGTAAAATGCAGAATAGAACAGAATAGAATGGAACGCAGAATAGAACTAAATTATATTCTATTCTTTTTCTCTTCTCTTATTTTGTTCTGTAATTCTATTTTATTCTGTAATTCTATTCTATTCTATTCTATTCTAATTATTCTGTTCTGTAATTCTATTTTATTCTGTAATTCTATTCTATTCTAATTATTCTGTTCTGTAATTCTATTTTATTCTGTAATTCTATTCTATTCTAATTATTCTGTTCTGTAATTCTATTTTATTCTGTAATTCTATTCTATTCTAATTATTCTGTTCTGTAATTCTATTTTATTCTGTTATTCTATTCTATTCTATTCTATTCTATTCTATTCTATTCTATTCTATTCTATTCTATTCTATTCTATTCTATTCTATTCTATTCTATTCTATTCTATTCTATTCTATTCTATACAAGCTGAAACTAAGGAGAAACTTCCTGACAGTTGGAACAATTAACCAGTGGAACAACCTGCCTCCAGAAGCTGTGGATGCTCCAACACTGGAAGTTTTTAAGAAGAGACTGGACAGCCATTTGTCTGAAATGGTCTGGGGTTTCCTGCCTGAGCAGGGGGTTGGACTGGAAGACCTCCAAAGTCCCTTTCAACTCTGTCCTGGTGCTCCTGTTTGCCTGTAGAAAGTGCTGGGTTCAAGTTTGAGCATTTCCAGGCAGAGCTGGGAAGAACTGGGAGCCACGTTCAGGTTGAGACATGTGGAGCTGGGAGCTCCTTTAGAACAAAGGATGTTTGTAGTCAGGGACGTTTCTGAAAGACCTCTGAAAAAGGGACCCGTTCCTGCCTCACCTGCACGCCTACCCAGGTGTGTGTGTGTGTGTGTGTGTGTGTGTGTGTGTGTAATAAAGAGAGAGAAAGAGAGGGATTCAGCAAGTTTGGAGCAGGTGCACGTGGGAATCCAGACCAGATTGCCAGTTCAGAGTTACTTACAACCGTAATTGCCACATGACCATAGTTGAGTTTGGCAGTTACAGTTGTAACCCATGATGCTTATAAAGTGGATGATCATGTGACCAGGCCCAGTTCTGCAATCTTTTTTTGCAGCAGTCCCAAAGGGAATGTGATGGTCATTAAGCTAACACAGATGTCTTTGGAGCTTCTCCTTCACCCAGGCCACGGTTGTCCCAAAGGGGCTTTTTCCAGGAGGCAACTGGACTTTCTTTGTTTTTCCTTTGAAGACGTTTCGCTTCTCACCCAAGAAGCTTCTTCAGCTCTGACCGGATGGTGGGGAAGGGAAGGATTTATACTCCTTGCAGACCGCTGGTCATTTGCATCCTTTTAGAGGGCCGTTGAGACCACCTGGAGGTTCGTCTGTGTCCTCGGGGTCACCTGAGTGGTGGAAAGGGGTGTAGAGCATCCTTGGAACTGCCGAAAGGACTGTTGTTCCAAGGAGGCTCCACACCCATGTGCACCACTCAGGTGACCCCGAGGACACAGATGAACTTCCAAGTGGCCTCAACGGCTCTCCAAAAAGGAAGCAAATGACCAGCTATCTAAAGCAGGGGTGTCAAACTCAATTTCATTGAGGGCCGCATCAGCATTGCGGTTGCCCTCAGGGGGCCGGGTGGGTATGGCCAGGGTGGGTGTGGCCTACTGGGTGGGCGTGGCTAGAGTGCGTATCACCTACTGAGTGGGCGTGGCCAGCTCTACATCGTTTGCATCAAGGGTGCCTATGGGGGCCTGGGCAGGAGTGGGACAGATCTGGGGGTCTCTGGCAGGAGGAGGGTCTCTGGGCCGGGGCCAAGGCAGTGGGGGCCGTTCCCTCACTGTTTCCAGGATGGCTTCGCGGGCCGCGTGAAACCACTTTGCGGGCCGGATCTGGCCCCTGGGCCTTGTGTTTGACATGTCTGATCTACAAGGACTATAAATCCTCCCATTCCCGTCAGAGCCGAAGAAGCTCCTTGCAGGTGAAGCCAAACGCCTTCAAGGATAAAACAAGGAACTGCAGTTGCCTCCTGAAAAAAACGCCCCTTTGGGACAAGCGAGCGCAGAGATCATTAAGCAAAACCATTGTTTGCTAAGGGGTGTTTCCTCCCCCCCACACCAGATACGGGGAAAACCCCATACACTGCCGAATGCAGGGCTGTGCCTGGAGGCAGCCGGTGAGAATGTCAGATCTGGGAGGTAAGCACCATTCTGGAGGGGCTCCGTCATAACTCTGAACGCCAAGCAATCTGTCCAGGACTCCCGGCCAAGCTCAGAAGGCGCACAAAGTGTCGGAAAGGGGCTAGAGGTTTGCCGCTTGGTTCTCGTGACCCTGGAACGGGATGATGGGTCCTGGAATCCAAGTCTTAAGAAGGGGGAGTTGGAGCCGCTTGCCCTGCTGAGCCTTGAGTACAGATGATATTAGAGGTCGAGGAAGGAAGGGAGGGAGGAAGGAAGGAAGGAAGGAAGGAAGGAAGGAAACAAAGAAGGAATCGGGCAGGAGGAAGGAAAGAAGGAAGGAAAGAAGGAAGGAAGGAAGGAAGGAAGGAAGGAAGGAATCGGGCAGGAGGAAGGAAGGAAGGAAGGAAGGAAAGAAGGAAGGAAGGAAGGAAAGAAGGAAGGAAGGAAGGAAAGAAGGAAGGAAGGAAAGAAGGAAAGAAGGAAGGAATCGGGCAGGAGGAAGGAAGGAAGGAAAGAAGGAAGGAAGGAAGGAAGGAAGGAATCGGGCAGGAGGAAGGAAGGAAGGAAAGAAGGAAGGAAGGAAAGAAAGAAGGAAGGCGGGCAGGAGGAAGGAAGGGAGGGAGGGAAGAAGGAAGAAAGGAAGGAAGGAAAGAAGAAAAGGGCCAGAGGGGGAATTTCGTCCTTAAATTGCAAAAAAAAAAAAAGTCGGAAGGCTCGGAAAACCTTGAGGGCCTCATTTCCCCCCAAAGAGCCTTGAGCTTCCCTTTGTGGGGGCTTCGCTTTCAGTGGGCCTTGGAACGCCCCCCCCAACACACACACACACACACACACACACACACACACACACACACACACGAGAGAGAGAGAGAGAGAGAGAGAGAGAGAGAGAGAGAGAGAGAGAGAGAGAAAGAAACACCTGTCCATCCGGGGGGTTTGAAAAAGAAATAAATAAAAAAAAATCTCCAGTTTTCTTTCTTTGGATCCGCAGGGTCGTTTTTCCACCTTGGCCGGAGAGGCTTCTTCTGGGTCCCCGCCGGCTTTCCTTTTCCTTCGCGACGCTCCCTTTCCCGAGCGCGGGGTTTGCGCGCTCCTTTGCCCAAACGGGCGCACTTTCTTTAGGCTGCTCCTCCGCCTGACTTTTCCGACCTTGGGTCCCGGCAGGGAAGGGGGTGGATGGAAGCAGCGGGAAATTAGAAAATCCCCTCCCGCACCGCTTCCTGCCGGCCTCTGGGGCGGAAAAGGCCAAGCCGGAGAGGTGAAAGAGGGTCTCCGCGTGGTCCCCGTCTCTGATCCTCGGGCCCCGGGCGGGAAAAGGAGAGGTAAGGCTCAAGGGGACGGGGCGGGGGGGGGGGTCTGGCTCTGGGCTTGGCTCTGCCCCTGGCCTGGGGGCTTCAAAAGCCCCCTGGACGCCTCTTCCTCCTCCCTCTCTCTCCCCACGGCAGGTGCGGCGCTTGAAAGCTTTGCGCAAAGTCCGTCTGGGAATGGTCGCGCAATGCAAGGAAGCCGGGGGGGGGCGGGTTTCAGTCTGGAGGCCTCCAAGCTGGGTGGGTGTGTGTGTGTCCCAGCACGGGGAAATCCTCCTCTGAGAGGAATATTTCAAGCATCCTTTGGGCTGGGCTGGCACTGAAGCTTTCCTCTCTCTCTTCCCACCCCTTCCCTTCCTCACTTCTTCCCTTCCTTCCTCCCTTCCCGTCCCACCCCTTCCCTTCCCTGCATCCTTCTTTCCTCCCTCGCTCCCTCCCATCTCTGTCCTTCCTTCCTCCCTCCCTCCCTCCCTCAGTTCCATCATTCCTTCTGTTAAGGAATTTGTTGTGCAGAGGTCTCCTTGTGCTACCAAAGAGTTGCACAGACAAGGAATGGGTACTGAGAGCAGTAAAAGTCACACACAGAAATACACTGAGTTCTAAAAGCAAAAAGTATTTTACTTTGAGGTGGTGTAAAAACAAAAATGCAGTCAAAAATAAACAGTCCAAGTCATAAACAATAGCAACAGTCCAAAGAGTAATCCAAACTACAAAGTCTTCTTACCGGTCCAGAGGTCAATACACAGTTCAGGTTTACAACAGTAGTAAACCAACAGCAGAGCAAAAACAGTAATAGTAGAGATCAGTGAATTCAGAGAGAGAGAGAAGCTACTTTCCTAGCTTCCTCTTATGGCCATGAGAACACTTACACACCCATTGGCCAATTAACTTCTTAAAGACATAGCATTATGGTTAATATATTTTCAACCCAACATTGTAGGCTAACACCATAAGCCTAACATTCTCCCCTTTGGGTAGAATAATATATAACTCTTACAATCTTATGCACATTCTTTCACAATTAGCATTGTGTTTCACAGCACTTTGTACCTTCGTAAAATGGTCTGCAATATTTACATCAGATGGACAATACTCTAACTGTATTAATTTATCTTTGACACATTGTCTGACATTTAAATAACGAAGATCAGTATGTTTAGATCTTGTTCTTACTGCAGCATTATTAGCCATCTTTATCGCAGCTTGATTGTCCTCATATACAATGAATGGATCATTTACATTTAAACCCATATCTAACAATAATTGTTTGTACACTAGCAGTTCTGTACATAACACTGATAGACATGAAAATTCAGCCTCCATTGTAGATAAGCTTATGTGTTTTTGTCTAATAGACTTCCATCCAATTAAAGAATCACCCAACATTATAGCCAACCCTGAGGTAGATTTACGACTGTTTGAATCAGAGGCAAAACTCGCATCTGCATATGCAGTAAGGATTAACTCACGATTTGGCTCTAGATATAACGAGTAGTGAATAGTTTGCTTCAAATACCTTAATACTCGTTTAGCTGATTGCCAGTGTCTAACAGTTGGATTATTGTTGTACCTAGCTAATTGATTTACACAGTAAGAAATATCAGGTCTAGTCCAATTACTCAGATACATAAGACTTCCTATCAAAGATTGGTACATAGTCTTATCAAATACAGGACTCTCAACATTAGTGTCCTTAAAATCCATAGCCATCGGAGTTTTTGCTGGTTTACACATTTCCATGTTGTATCTCTTTAATAACTGAGATATTTTACTGGCTTGCGACACCTTAAAACCCCTATTTGTTTTCACAATATCTAACCCCAAATAGTGGCTAATTTCTCCAAGATTTCTAATTGTGAATTTATTTTGCAATCTTGAAATGATAGTTTGTGCTTCTAACTCAGTTTTTGTTATTATTGCAATATCATCTGTGAATAATAAGATAAAAGATAATGCTCCGTTGTGTTCTCTTCTAAACAAACAAGGATCAGCATTACTGGCTACAAAACCTATTGCACTTAACTCATTAACTAAACATGTATTACACTCATAGCCTGATTGTTTCAATCCATAGAGGCTTTTCTTTAATTCCCAACAATCATGGTCTCTATCACTGGTCAATCCTGGTGGTATTCTTAAATAAATAGTATGTTGCAATGGAGCATGTAAATATGCAGTTTCAACATCTACATGATTAACCATATATTGGTTTTTAGCCGCCCATACTAAAGCTGCTCTTAAAGTAGTTGCCCTTAGACTGGGTGCAAACACTTCGTCATAATCCTCAGTAGTTTGGGCAAAACCTTGTGCAACCAAACGTGCCTTATGGGTTATAGTTCCGTCTACACCCTTCTTTATTTTATATATCCATTTACAACCTATAGCTTGCTCACCAGGTGGCAGTTTTGCTTTCACATAAACCTTAAGATTCTGCAAAGACTTCAACTCCCTGTTCATTGCAGCTTTCCATGATGCTTGTTCCTTTTCAGGATACATCCTGATCTCATCATAGTTAGATGGCTCTACACTAACGTGACATACTATACTAGCTTCATAGCGATCAGGTGGATGTCTGATACGCATTGAACGCCAAGGAATTACAGGGCTTTGAATTTCTGTCTCCTTTCCTTCCTCTGATTCATCTATTATCTCCCCTATCTCCTCTTCATCTTTTATATTTACAGGAGATGTATTATCATTACTAGTTACGTTATCAGAGGAGTCCTCAAACACTAGAGGATCAGTATTAACAGTTACTTGCTCTAACCTATCCCAACCAACGTGCTCAAGGAATTTTGCACTCGCACTGTTATATACATTAGTTGTGCCTCGTTCCCAGAAACGATAGGATCTGTGATTAGCTTCGTAACCTACAAAGTATAATTGCCTAGCCCTATGTTGGCCTTTACTCCTGAGTTGTGCAGGAATGTGGACCCAAGCTGGGGTGCCAAATGTGTGCAGGTAATCAAGGTTTGGTCTTCTACCATGCCATATTGTATATGGTATTTTACCAGTAGAAGTATTAACAACTAAATTCAGAACATGGTTTGCACATTTTGCTGCCTCCCCCCACAGTCTATCTGTTAAGCCAGAATCTCTTAACATGGTTCTAATCATGGCTTGTAACGTTTGCCCACGTCTCTCAACAAATGCATTATGTTGAGGCCTATAAGGGGCTGAACATTTATGCTCAATGCCAGCTGATTCTAGCATATCTACAAAACGCTTATTTGTAAATTCAGTACCATTATCAGTAATTATGCACTGTACCTTTCTCTTTGTTTTTCTCTCCACAAACCTCAGCCAGTTTGCAAATTGTTGGAAAGTATCTGCCTTTGACTTAAGCAGATAACAAAAACCATATCTAGAGTAGTGGTCCAATATACTTAAAACATAACATGACCCTCCTAAACTTGGTTTCATGGGTCCAATTAAATCAGCAAACACAACTTCCAAAGGTACAGTTGTTTTGAAGCTGTTTATCCTGTGTGCAGGAGTTGCCTTACTCTTTTCCTGATTACAGGCATTGCAATTCAAATACTTACTACATGGCTTCAGTTTAACTCCCTCTACTAATTCTACTGTTTTACGTAGTGAGTTAAAGTTTACATGCCCTAACCGCCTATGCAATAAATGTATACACTCATCATGTGGCTTCTTGTTCTCACATATCGAGTTAGCTTTAACTGTACTAACCTGGTTACTTGTGAGAACGAATAAACCATCTTTCAAATTAGCAGTTACACAGGTTCCATTCCTCTCAATAGTGCATTGCTCCCCTCTGAATGTTACCACAAACCCAACTTTAACCAATTCCCTTACAGATAACAGGTTGAATCTTAGTTTAGGTATATATAACATAGGTAACTGTTCATCAATGCATGGACAATAGGAATTACCTTCACCAGAGGCCTTCATCCTCCAACCATTGGCCAGTGAAACATATTGGTTGCTGTTTTTCATATTAACAAACCTCTTTTTCTCTTTAGTAATGCATTGTGAAGCCCCACTATCAACAACCCACAATTCATTATTTCTGGATGTTGGTTTACCAGAAATAGCCAAACCAATGCTCTTTTTAGCCTTCCCACTGCTATTCACATTCTGTTTTTTACCCTTTCTACAGAATTTGGCTATATGCCCTCTAGCCCCACAAGAATAACATTTCTTGACGTTGTAAGCAGTGGTGAATTGCTGCTCCTCTTGTGGCTGTATCTCTCTCAGCTGGTCTCTGTCACGCCTCCTTCTGGACTCTTCCAGCAGTCTCCCAGTAATGTTAGTCAATGTCAGTTCCTCTCTGGTCAGGACTTCCAAAGAAGAAACATATCCATCATAACTCTCATCCAAAGATGACAGAATAATGTAGACCTGATGCAACTCTGAAAAAATCAGCTCCTTTTCATGAAGCTCTTGAAAAGTTGCTTTCATGTAATTTAAATGGGTCAGCATATCTCCATTCTTCTGCAGACGAGCCCTAAACAGCTTACGTGTAAGGTGTATATGTGCACCCACACTGTCACGAACATAAAGCCTTCGCAAAACATCCCAACACCTAGCAGCAGACTCCTCACCACGAATATGGACAAGCTGCTGGTCATTCAGTGTTAGTCCAATAATGCAAAGAGCTTTCTCGTTGCTACGTTTAAAGTTGTCTAACTTCTTTGCATCCTCTTCGTCATCTGGATCCCAAGCAGTAGTATCTGGTGGGTTATTTACAACAGCCCATAGTCCTTCCTTGCGCAAAAGCAAGCAGCATTTTGTGGACCAGGAAACATAGTTTGTCCCATCCAACCGGGTTATCCAGGAGATGCCTGACAACAGTTCCTGTGCCATTTTACACCAAATACAAACTCAGCTAGGAATATTGTGTGTACTTACTCTCAGTACAGGCCTGGGCCCATAACCAGTGTTAAGGAATTTGTTGTGCAGAGGTCTCCTTGTGCTACCAAAGAGTTGCACAGACAAGGAATGGGTACTGAGAGCAGTAAAAGTCACACACAGAAATACACTGAGTTCTAAAAGCAAAAAGTATTTTACTTTGAGGTGGTGTAAAAACAAAAATGCAGTCAAAAATAAACAGTCCAAGTCATAAACAATAGCAACAGTCCAAAGAGTAATCCAAACTACAAAGTCTTCTTACCGGTCCAGAGGTCAATACACAGTTCAGGTTTACAACAGTAGTAAACCAACAGCAGAGCAAAAACAGTAATAGTAGAGATCAGTGAATTCAGAGAGAGAGAGAAGCTACTTTCCTAGCTTCCTCTTATGGCCATGAGAACACTTACACACCCATTGGCCAATTAACTTCTTAAAGACATAGCATTATGGTTAATATATTTTCAACCCAACATTGTAGGCTAACACCATAAGCCTAACACCTTCCTTCCCTTTCCACCCTCCCTTCCCTTCACCGCATCCTTCCTTCCTTCCCTTCCCGTCCCACCCCTTCCCTGCATCCTTCTTTCCTCCCTCGCTCCCTCCCATCTCTGTCCTTCCTCCTTCCTTCCTCCCTCCTTCCTTCCTCCCTCCCTCCCTCAGTTCCTTCATTCCTTCCTTCCCTTCCCACCCTTTCCCTTCCCTTCACCGCATCCTTCCTTCCTTCCTTCCTCCCTTCCCTTCTCACCACTTCCCTTCCTCACTTCCTTCCTTCCTCCCTTCCCGTCCCACCCCTTCCCTTCCTCACTTCCTTCCTTCCTTCCTCCCTTCCCGTCCCACCCCTTCCCTTCCTCACTTCCTTCCTTCCTCCCTCCCTTCCCATCCCACCCCTTCCCTTTCCTGCATCCTTCTTTCCTCGCTCGCTCACTCCCATCTCTGTCCTTCCTCCCTCCCTCTTTCCCATCTCCTCCCTTCCTCCCTTCCTCCCTTCCTTCCTTCCTTCCTTCCTTCCTCCCTCCCTCCCTCCCTCCCTCCCTCCCTCTTCCCATCTCTCTCTCTCTCTCCTTTCAATTTGAATCTGCTATTTATTCAGTCTTGAGGACCCTTAACTCGTTTCTAGAAGGGACCATAAGGTGAGAATCAGCTCAATCCCTACAAGTTGGGTCTGGAGACTACAACTCCCAGAAGCCGATCCTAAACGGACGACGGCTTAGTATCGGCAGTGCCCACAGGACCTGCCAATCTCTGTTTGTGAAATAATATTGATTTCCTCCATTTATCTGCCGCCTTTCATTCTGTTCCCCACCTTCGCCTGACCTTTGCATACATATAAATTCTCTGGCACAGAACGCAGGAGGAGAGCGGTCCATGTATGATGCAGGGTTTAAAATATGACATTTCATTTTTCTACGGCGGGGGGGGGGGAAGAAAGCAGACCGTGGATCGTAGAAAATGCGAGTTATTTAAAGCTCGGTGGAGGACGGAGGTGATGGGAAGAGGATCAAAGGGAGATTTCACTCCTCTTGGCTTCAACAGGCCAAGGACTTTGCAAAGACTTGGATCTGGCCTTGGAAAAGGAAAGGAAAGGAACAAAAAAAGAAAAGAAAAGAGAGAGATTTCTCCTCCCCCCCCATCCCCAAGCAGTTCATGACTTTGGAAGTTAAAATGGGTGCCTTGAAGAGTGTGAGTGTGTGTGTGTGTGTGGGGAAAATCCTGTGTAGTTCCCCTATACTTTCTTTGCTCCTTTGGGGAGGGAATGGGTTTATTTCCAGATCAGCTTTCCGAGAATTAAAAAAAAAACACAACAACCCCAAAATCATGAGAGAGTAAACACAGGGAAGAACAAATCTGTTAAACTTTAACAGCCGACTCTGGTGGTGTGTGCTTTGAAGCTGTAATTAATTTAATTGATTGGTGAGAGACCAGGAAGTCACTGCTGGCCCTTAGTGAGCACACAGATACAAGTAATTAATCCTCAACTTAACAATCGTTTGCGCAGTGACCATTCAAAGTAACAGGGGCCCTGAAAAAAGTGAGTTATGACCGGTTTTCCCCCCCCCCCCAACATTTACAACCGTTGCAACATCCCCGGGGTAGTCGTGTTGCTAACAGAATAAGCGAGTTGGAAGGGACCTTGGAGGTCGTCTAGTCCAGCCCCCCTGCTCAGGCAGGGAAACCCTAAGACCATTTCATTTTTAAGGGATCGTCCTCCAGGATTCCAAGGTCCCTCTCACAGTTACTGTTTTGGAGCCAGGTTTCGCCTAATCCAGGGTTAGGCAACCTCGGCTCTTTTATGACTCATGGACTTCAACTCAAGGCCATCATCAGCAAGCTCTTCAACACCCCCCTCCTCCTCCTCTGAGTCGTCTGACCCAACTGCCGAACCCACAGGCTGACCCTGAATCACAACACTTCTTTTGATTTTTATTACTGGTCTGTCTTTTACAGTTATGTTTTTGTGTGAAGTCCATGAGTCATAAAAGAGCCGAGGTTGCCTACCCCTGGACTTGTCCCTTTGGGTTTTTCCTGCCCAGGTGTAAAACTTTGCTTTTCTCCCCATTACATTTCATTTTGTTGGATAGGGCCCGTTGTTTACAAGTTTGTCAAGATCTTTTTGGATCCTGAGCGCATCTTCTGGGGTGCTGGCTACGCCCGCCAGCTTAGTGTCCTCTGCAAATTTGATGTGTTCCCTTTCTATTCCCTCATCTAAGTCATTAATGATGATATTGAAGAGTTTACTGGGCCTAAGACGGAGCCTTGTGGGACCCCCTGCTGACTTCCCTCCATGTGGATGTAGTACCATTGAGGGCTACTCTCTTGAGTAAGGTTTGCCAGCCAGCTACAGATCCATCCGGTGGTGATGTTGTCTATTCCACCTTCTTCAAGGAGTAGGGTGTGTCGATCAGAAGGTCGGCAGTTTGGCGGGTCGAATCCTGAGTGCTGCGTAGCAGAGTGAGTGCCTGTTACTCGTCCCAGCTTCTGCCAACCTAGCAGTTCGAAAGCACGTAAAAATGCAAGTAGAAAAATAGGGACCGCTACGGTGGGAAGGTAACAGCGTTCCGTGCGCCTTTGGGGTCTAGTCATGCCGGCCACATGACCACGGAGACGTCCTCGGACAAGCGCTGGCTCTTCGGCTTTGAAACGGAGATGAGCACCGGCCCCTAGAGTCGGAAACGACTAGCACGCACGTGCGGGGGAACCTTTACCTTTTACCTTTAGGGTGTGGTCTACCTTGTCAAATGTCTTACTGAAATCTAAGTATACTAGGTCCACAGCGTTTCACTGGTCTACTAGTTTTTAGTCACTTTATCAAAGAATGAAATAAGATTGGTTTGGCATGATTTATTTTTAACCAATCCATGTTGGCTTTTAATTATAACTTTATTTGTTTCTAGATGTTCACAGATCTGTTTTTTTTATTATTGTTATTTTTTTCTGGTATCTTCCAAGGTACTGATGTTAGGCTGATTGGTTTATAATTTCCTGGATCTGTTCCCCACCCCCCTTTTTTTTTTGAAGATGGGAACCACATCAGCCCTTTTTCCAATCCTCTGCTAGTTCTCCGATGCTCCAAGATTTTTTGAAAGATATGATTCAATAATGGTTCTGAGATAATATCTGCCAGCTCCTTCAGAACTCTGGGATGTAATCTGTCGGGTCCCGGTGATTTATATTCGTCAAGGTCAGACAGATGTTCTCTTACCATGTTCTTGCTTCCTGTTCTGTACCAGCCTGCTACCGGTCCTGCAGCAAAAGCAGGGACAACCCCTTTACAAATGGCAAGAGGCTGGAATAAAGCCTGCCAAATTTATTAACATAAAACAGAGCAAGACAAGACACCAACCATGAAACAGGAGCTATGAAACAGGAACTTTCTAAGCGGTTGCCTTCAGCAAACCAGCCCTCCCACACATTCCCCTTTTAAACAGTTCAGGGCGTGGCTTCTCTCTGCCTCCTTCCGAGGTGCCCCATTGTCTTCCTCTGTTTACTCCTGATTGACTGCCTCCTGCGTCGGGCGTCCTTGAACAGGACCAGCTGTGGGTCATCTTCATCCACGCTGTCAGGCTCACACAGCTGGGTCTCCGTGGTGACCAGGTGGGAGGGGCCTGGCTGAGGGCTCTGCGGAGCCTCAAGGCCATCATCAGCAAGCTCTTCAACACCCCCCTCCTCCTCCTCTGAGTCGTCTGACCCAACTGCCGAACCCACAGGCTGACCCTGAATCACAACACTTCTTTTGATTTTTATTACTGGTCTTTCTTTTACAGTTATGTTTTTGTGTGAAGACTGATGCAAAGAATGAGTTAAGCAGCTCTGCTTTCTCTCTGCTGCCTGTTACTTCCTTGCCGTCTTTCGTGGACTGACAGCTTCCTTGATATTTTTTTTCTTGTTATTTATATGTGAAAAGAAACTTCTTTTTATTACCTTTGACTTTCGTTGCCGGTCTTTGTTCATTCTGAGCCTTTGCTTTCCTGACTTCATCTTTGCAGATTCTCTTCCTTATTTATGTGTCCCTCTTTCCATTTTTTGCACCTGTCCTTTTTGTCTTTGGGTTTATCAGAGAGATCTTTGTGCAATCGTGTAGGTTTCTTCTTGAATTTCTTGTTTTTTTTTCTTTTTCAGTGGTATTGTGCTGGTCTGGGCTTTTATGATCATATTTTTCAGAGTTTCCCACGCATCTTGAGTTGTTTTCCCCTTTACGATTTTCATCCATGGAATTTTGCTTAGGCTCTCTCTGAGTTTGTTAAAATCAGCTCTTTTAATGTTTAATTTCTGGTATTTAATTTCTGGTAGCACAGGGATTTTGGCACCAGGTATACAGGCAGTCCTTGACTTACAACCATTCATTTAGCGATGATTCAAAGTTACAACCAGGGCTTTTTTTTCTCATAGAACGCCCAGAGCGGAGTTCCGGCACCTTTTTTGGATGGAACCTTGTAGGGTAGGCAAGGCGGGTTGTATGACATGTGTGAGTTCCGGCACCTTTTTCTTTTACAAAAAAAAGCACTGGTTACAACCATCCTGAAAAAAGCAATTTATGACTATTTTTCACTCGTACGACTGTGGCAGCATCCATGTGCTCATGTGATCATGGCAACTGGCTCAAAATTTATGACGGCTGTAGCGTCCCAGAGTCTTGTGATTACCTTTTGCCCTGAAGCCATGCTTTTGTGTCTAATGTAGGACTAGAACTCACCGTCTCCTGGTGATTGGCCCAAAGTCACCCAGCCGGCTTTCATTCTGAAGCCTGGAATAGAACTCACCGTCTCCCAGTGATTGGCCCAAAGTCACCCATTTGCTTTCATGCCTAAGGTGGGACTAGAACTCACTGTCTCCCGGTGATTGGCCCAAAGTCACCCAGTTGGCTTTCATTCTGAAGGCGGGACTAGAATTCACCATCTCCTGGTGATTGGCCCAAAGTCACCCAGCTGGCTTTCATTCTGAAGGCGGGACTAGAATTCACCATCTCCTGGTGATTGGCCCAAAGTCACACAGCTGACTTTCATTCTGAAGGCGGGACTAGAGCTTACCATCTCCTGGTGATTGGCCCAAAGTCACACAGCTGACTTTCATTCTGAAGGCGGGACTAGAGCTTACCATCTCCTGGTGATTGGCCCAAAGTCACACAGCTGACTTTCATTCTGAAGGCGGGACTAGAATTCACCATCTCCTGGTGATTGGCCCAAAGTCACCCAGCTGACTTTCATTCTGAAGGCGGGACTAGAGCTTACCATCTCCTGGTGATTGGCCCAAAGTCACACAGCTGACTTTCATTCTGAAGGCGGGACTAGAATTCACCATCTCCTGGTGATTGGCCCAAAGTCAATCAGCTGGCTTTCATGCCTAAGGTGGGACTAGAACTCGCTGTCTCCTGGTTTGATTGTATCGATCTTCAGAAAGACATTTTAAAAAAAAACCCTGGGGTTTTGTTTTCCCCTTGGGGTTGGGGTCGGGACGAAGGGGGCACGAGTGTGAATCCTGGTCACCTCTTTGGCAGTCTCCGGTTTCTAACGAGACGTGTTCTTTCCCCGCGGCTTGTGGCCAGCCATTCCCAGAGTGGCTGTGCTCGCGTCGGGCAGCTGGATCAATCCCATCAAGCGATCAGCTAGAATGTGCAACACCCAGGACCAGCTGCCGAGAGCCATTGGCCTGGGCTGTGCCAGCTGGATTCCAGCGGTGCCATTCAGCTTGTGCAAGCTTCGGGGTGTCTGGTTGAGACCTGCGTTGGCAAACCTCCCCTGGCACCGTGCTTTGGCAGCCCCGGTGTGCCCAGGTGCCCAGGTGCCAGGGAGAGGGTGGACGATGTTGAAGGCTTTTGAGCCTCTACATCAACATCCCGCAAGTCGTCAAAGGAATTTCCTAGCAAGGATGCCAGCCTCCTTGAAAAGATGGGGTGGGGGTGGGTGGCCTTGGGCAGTGCCAGCTGGAAAGCCCCCTTCAGGATTTCCAGGGAGGGGGGAGGGCTGCTTGGGCTTCAGCCTCCTTGCCAGCCCCGGCTGCTTTCTTGGTTGCGTCCTTGCAGGGCACCAAATTTTTTTAAAAGTAGAGTCAATGCAGGCTGCTTCTCTTGGGTTTTTGTCTCTTCCCACCCCCCGACCCCCAGCCTGGCAGCCGTCCTGGGCCAGGCTTAGGGTGGCACCCAAGGGTCCCGAGTTCTAGGTCTCCCCCCCCTCGGGTTAGCCCAGCCCTCCCAAATCAGAGGCCCTTAAAATGTGTGTGGTTGAGCTGTCCAGCTTTCCATAATCCCCAGCTGCCCAAAGGCCAGTCCTGGCTGGGGATTAGGGGTGGTGGTGGCGTCCCAGATGGATGGGTAAAGAAAAGGGGCTGGATTCACCCACAGCCATCCAGGCACTTGGAGGGGCAGAGGCTAAGCGTGACCCTCTTCCGCTCTGACCGTTTGCGAACCAGGTTTTTCTGCTTTCGCATCCATGCTGGCTTGTTCGAGGCCCCCCCCCCCGAAGCAAAAAGTCTGCCGATGCCCCTAAACATGGCTGCCCTTGTGGGGGGAGGGGTGGAAAATGTCTCTGCAAGCAGTGCAGCGGGTCAAGTACAGAAATGAAGCCGCACAGGTGTGTGTGTGTGCGTGTGCGTGTGTTTCTAGGTGAATATTTTGCCTGTAAGATGTTGGTCTCCCCACTACCCACCTTCATGCGTCTTTCTCACCTGCAGCATATTTGACCGCATGCAGGAGTGTCTTTCGGGCGGGGTCCGTTTCCATCCCCGGAAATGGGGGGGGTCCCTCTTCCCCCAGTTGGGTGGGGCTTCCAGATGCCCGTCTTCTCATCTGAGAGATGGGGGAGCTCAGGATGATGGAGGGGGTCTTCAGGGACCCCTGGATGGCAATTCCAGGCTTCAAGCATCCCTTCCCCACCCCCACCCCCCCACCCCCAGGCTTAAAATGTGCCTGCTGTAATTTCCAGCTAGAGATGGGAAGGCCTGGAAAAAAAACTGGAAAATTTGGGGGGAAAACAGGGTTTCTAAAGCCATTTGGAAAAAACAACAACAACCAAAAAAAAACTAATTTACCACCCCCACCCCAATTTTTCCAGTTTTTTCCTAAGCCTTCCAGTCTCTTATTTTCAGCTGGTGGAATCTGCATCCCAAATGGTTTTTTTTCCCTCTGTCCATTTCTCGGGGTGACCTTTGCGCCCCTCCCTGCCTGTCTGCCCCCCCCAATAGTTCTGTTTCCCTTCCTCCCTCCCTCCCTCCCTCCCTCCCTCCCTCCTTTCTTCCTTCCTTCCTTCTTTCTCCCTCCCTCCCTCCCTCCCTCCCTCCCTCCCTTCTTTCTTTCTTTCTTTCTTTCTTTCTTTCTTTCTTTCTTTCTTCCTTCCTTCCTTCCTTCCTTCCTTCCTTCCTTCCTTCCTTCCTTCCTTCCTCCCTCCTCCCTCCCTCCCTCCCTCCCTCCCTCCCTCCCTCCCTCTCTCTCTCTCTCTCTCTCTTCTTTCTTTCTTTCTTTCTTTCTTTCTTTCTTTCTTTCTTTCTTTCTTTCTTTCTTTCTTTCTTTCTTTCTTCTGCATCTGCTTGAGTTGGTTCCTGGGGCTTTGCAATTTTTTTTAAAATTTTTTTTTATCACTTGACCATTTATAACGTGGGAGGTTTTCCGGGGGTGGGGGTGGGGTGGGGGCTAGCTTGGCTGGCTTTCCGTGGCACGCCTACATTTGCTTGCTCGCTCCTTGGCCAGAGATGGTCCCTGGAGGAGCAGAGGCGGGGGAGGATGGGGGTGTGTGTCTGCTCCTTGGTCTATGAACCCGGACGTGAGAAGTTTTACATCCAAATATATTTTATCCTTTATACTGTTTCCATCTTCTCTGAAAATATTAACAGAATCCACAATGGTCTGAGAATCAGTGTCCCCATGAGGTAATCGAGCTGAAACGAAGGTAATCAATTAAAATTAGCAAACTACCTCAAACCCTAACCCTCCCCAAAATAAGTTACCTGGCCCTTATCCACATATCAAAGGATAAGGTCTGCAAACAAAGAGTTAATTAAATTAGGTCTCCCAGAGGGACTGCATGTTCACAAGAATAAATATACCTACACACACAAACACACACACACACACCCCTCAGAATAGCAGAGTTGGAAGGGACCTTGGAGGTCTTCTAGTCCAACCCCTGAAAGCAGCTGTTCCACTGGTTAATTGTTCTCGCTGTCACGAAGTTTCTCCTTAATTCCAGGTTGCTTCTCTCCTTAATCGGTTTCCATCTGTTGTTTCTTGTCTTCCCTTCTGGGTCTTCGGAAAATAAATAAATAAATAAATAAATAAATAAATAAATAAATAAATAAATAAATAAATAAATAAATAAATAAATAAATAAAAATAATGATAATGATAATGATAATGATAAAAAAGTTGGAAGGGACCTTGGAGGTCATCTAGTCCAACTCAGGCAGGAAACCTTATACCATTTCAGGCAAATGGCTGTCCAGTCTCTTCTTAAAAACTTCCAGTGTTGGAGCATCCACAGCTTCTGGAGGCAAGGAGTTCCACTGGTTAATTGTTCTAACTGTCAGGAAGTTTCTCCTTAGTTCTAGGTTGCTTCTCTCTTTGGTTAGTTTCCATCCGTTGCTTCTTGTCCTGCCTTCAGGTGCCTTGGAGAATAGCTTGACTGCCTCTTCTTTGGGGCAGCCCCTGAGATATTGGCAGCCCCTGAGTTGGAGAAGCCCCTCAGATACTGGAAGACTGCTATCAGAATCAGAATAACAGAGTTGGAAGGGACCTTGTAGGTCATCTAGTCCAACCCCCCCAACCAGGGACCATTTCTGACAGATTCTCTTCTTGAAAGCCTCCAGTGATGGAGCTCCTACAACTTCTGAAGGCAACTTCTGTTCCACTGGTTGATTGTCCTCACTGTCAGGAAATGTCTCCTTATTTCCAGGTTGAATCTCTCCTTGATCAGTTTCCGTCCACTGTTCCTTGTCTGGCCTTCAGGTGCTTTGCAAAATAGGTGGACGTTCCTCCTCCCCTCCATGGCAGCCCCTCAAATACTGGAAGACGGTTATCATGTCTCCCCTGGTCCTTCTCTTCACTAGATTAGCCCTGCCCAGTTCCCACATCCGCTCTTCCTAGGTTTTAGCCTCCAGGCCCCTGATCATCTTTGTTGCTCTTCTCTGCCCTTTTTCCAAAGTCTCGACATCTTTTTTGTATCCTGGTGGCCCAAACTGATGCAGGATTCCAGGTGTGCCCTTGTATCATCCGCGTTCAGGCCCTTCCAAATCCCACCCAGGCTCTCCTCTTACCAGCCGTCCGTGGCAACCTGGGGCGATCAGGCGGGGATGCAACCGGGCGAGCTTCTCCAGGCCAGGAAAAAAGGGTGTGTGTGTGGATTTCCCCTTCCTTATCCACTCACCGTGCCTCTTTCCCATTAATTACAGTGTGTATACTGGGAATGTAGGCTTTTGGGAGATGATTAAGAACAGATTTGTCCAACCTACCCAAACCAGTGCCATAAAAAACAGAATAGAAACGCAAGTTGAGTAGGTAGTACCTGCGAGTAATATTTTTCCTCGCATCTTTCCTTCTATTCCAACCAACAAGGCAGCCCAGAGAGATTCATAAAACCAGAAGAAGCTGGAGTGGATTTGGAGCAGAAAATTTGATATAGAATAGAATAGAATAGAATAGAATAGAATAGAATAGAATAGAATAGAATAGAATAGAATAGAATAGAATTCAGAATTAGAATAGAATAGAATAGAATAGAATTCAGAATTAGAATAGAATATAGAATATAGAATATAGAATATAGAATATAGAATATAGAATTTAGAATATAGAATAGAATAGAATAGAATAGAAATAAAATAGAATAGAAATACAGAATAGAAGAGAAGAGGAGAATTCAGAATTAGAATAGAATAGAATATAGAATAGAATAGAATAGAATAGAATAGAATAGAAATAAAAATAAAATAGAATAGAAATACAGAATAGAAGAGAAGAGAAGAGAATTCAGAATTAGAATAAATATAGAATAGAATAGAACAGAATTCAGAATTAGAAGATAATAGAATATAGAACAGAATATAGAATAGAATAGAAATAGAAATAGAAATAAAATAGAATAGAAATAGAGAAGAGAATTCAGAACTAGAACAGAACATAGAATAGAATAGAACGGAACAGAACAGAACAGAATAGAATAACAGAGTTGGAAGGGACCTTGGAGGTCTTCTAGTCCAACCCCCTGCTCAGGCAGGAAAGACTCTACCATTTCAGACAAATGGCGGTCCAGTCTCTTCTTAAAAATCTTCCAGTGTTTTTATTCTGTGTCCATCTCGGGTGTCTTTCTTGGGGAGGCCTGAGCGAGGAAGAGACTCTTCCTTCTTCCCTTTGGGACACGCCTGCACAACTTTTGGGGTGCGTGGGGACCCCGTCTCCATTCAAGAAATAAAAGGGGTGGGGGCGGGGGTTGGCAAGCCTCCTTCGCCCAGATCTGCCAAGAGGCTCTTACCAACTTTTGCCCAGCGGATATGGGAGATAAATCATAATTTCCCTCTCGAGCTGAATCCTTTCAGGTTGGCCAAGATAAACGCAAGGGAGGTGGGCCTGGCTGGCTCCTTCCACCTTCGGGGGGGGGGGGCCGGGATGGGACGTGTCTCTTCCAGCCTTGCCTCCCCCCCACCCCACCCGAAGACAATTTGTTGACGGGAACCTGCCGCCAAACAATCCATCACGCAAACAACGCGGGCTTTCTTTCGCTCTGCATTTTGCTGGAGGAGATTCAGAGTTATCCGAGGAGGGGGTGAGGGGTGGGGGTGGGGGTAGCGAGAAGGAAATAATTATCTTCCATGTCAGGACCAAAAAAAAAAAGCAATGTATGTCTTGGCGGAATCGGACAAAGACCTGAGTGTCTTTTTTGGGCGCAGCGCTCCAACGGGAGGGCCAAGTTCAGACAAGACGGGGCCTGGAAGGGCCGGTCCATCTTCTCCCTTAAAGCCGGAGCTGCTGCTGCTGCTGATGTTTGGCATCCCAGCTCCAGCTGTGGGACGCCTTGATCTGCACTCGGCTGGGCTACTGCCACGCGCTGGGCATGGGGCTGCCTTTGAAGGCATCCCAGGAACGTGTCAGTCCATCAGGATGTCAAGATTCCGACCTATGGGCTTTCCAAGCGACTCTGAGGCATTGTTTGCCTTAAAAGTCCTAATACACCGGCAAATGCTCGCTCGAATATTATTGCTTGACACAGGACAGAACTAGGAGGGACCTCAGGGGTCTTCTAGTCCAACCCCCTGCTCAAGCAAGACACCCTGTTCCATTTCAGACGAGTGGACCGCCAGCCTCTTCTTAAAAGCCTCCAGTGATGGAGTGCCCACGATTTCTGGAGGCAACTTCTGTTCCCCTGGTTGACTGTCCTCACCGTCAGGAGGTTTCTCCTTAGTTCCAGGTTGCTTCTCTCCTTGATTCGTTTCCATCCCTTGTTTCTTATCTGGCCTTCGGGTGCTTTGGAGAATAGGTTGACCCGCCCCCCGGCCCTTCCTCTTTGTGGCAGCCCCTCAGATACCGGAACGGTGCTATCCTGTCTCCCCTGGTCCTTCTTTTCTTTAGACTAGCCAAACCCAAGTCCTGCAGCTGTTCTTTGTATGTTTTAATAATAATAATAATAAGTTGGAAGGTACCTTGGAGGTCATCTAGTCCAACCCCCTGCTCAGGCAGGAAACCCTGTACCATTTCAGACAAATGGCTGTCCAGTCTCTCCTTAAAAACCTCCAGTGTTGGAGCATTCACCACTTCTGGAGGCAGGTTGTTCCACTGGTTAATTGTTCTAACAGTCAGGAAGTTTCTCCTTAGTTCTAGGTTGCTTCTCTCCTTGATTAGCTTCCATCCGTTGCTTCTTGTCCTGCCTTCAGGTGCTTTGGAGAAGAGCTTGACTCCCTCTTCTTTGGGGCAGCCCCTGAGAGATTGGAACACTGCTATCCTGTCCCCACTTGTCCTTCTCTTCATTAAACTACACATACCCAATTCCAGCAACCGTTCCCTATATGTTTTAGCCTCCAGCCCCCGATCATCTTTGTTGCTCTTCTCTGTACCCTTTCTAGAGTCTCGACATCTTTTTTACATCATGGTGACCAAAACTGGATGCCGTATTCCAGGTGTGGCCTTACCAAGGCCTTGTAAAGTGGTACTATATTATTATACTATACTATGCATTAATATATGTCTACACCTATATCTGTATCTATCAACATACCCATACGTGTATGCACATACATACACATACATATGCATATGTTTGATTACTAGCCATTCAGAAAGATTGCTTCAAATCAAAGCATAGCATAGCATAGAACGGAGTGGAAAGGAACAGAACAGAACAGAACAGAACAGACTAGACTAGAAATAGAGCAGCACAGAACAGAACGGAACGGAACGGAACGGAATAGAATAGCAGAGTTGGAAGGGACCTTGGAGGTCTTCTAGTCCAACCCCCTGCTCAAGCAGGAAAGCCAATACTGTGTGTGTGTGTGTGTGTGTGTGTGTGTGTGTATGAAAAATGGCCATGAGTCACTTTTTTCAATGCCGTTGTAACTTTGAATGGTCACTAAATGGACTCTTCTACGCCGAGGGCTACCTTTCATCCGATCCAGAGAAAATGGAAAAAAAATCCTTTAGTTTAGTTCATTTAGCGACATTTCAAAATTACAACGGCATTGAACAATGTGACTCCTGGCTGTTTTTTCATACTCATGACCTTTGCAGCATCCCCATGATCATGCTTTGGCATCTGACTCACACTTATGACCGTTACTAAGGTTGATTCATAAACTGTGGAGAATCGGTGGACCCCCCCCTCTTCTTTGGGGCAGCCCCTGAGATATTGGAAGGCTGCTATCATGTCTCCCCTCGTCCTTCTCTTCATTAAACTGGACAGACCCAATTCCAGCAAAGGTTCTTTATAATGTTTTAGCCCTGGTCATCTTTGTTGCTCTTCTCTGTACTCTTTCTAGAGTGTCAACATCTTTTTTTGTAATGTGGTGGCCAAACCTGGATGCCGTATTCCAGGTGTAGCCTTACCAAGGCCTTGTAAAGCGGCACTAGTAACGTCAACTGATTTTGATTCTATGTCTCCGTTTATCCAACCCAGGATTGTATTGGGTTTTTTGGCTGCTGCAGCACAGGCCTGGCTCACGTTTAAGGGATCGTCCACTAGGATGTTTTGTATTGCAGAAAATCTATTGCAGGCTAACTCACTGCTCACTGCCAGGAGTTCGATCCTGATTAGGTTGCCTTGCATCCTTCCCAGGTCGGTAAAATCAGGGCCCAGATTGTTGGGGGCAAAGAATGCTGACGCTGTAAACCGCTTAGCGAAATGAGGACCCCAGATTGAAGTCTTAGTACCGCTTTATAAAGCCTTAGTAAGGCCACACCTGGATCCAGGTGCATCCAGTTTTGGTCACCACATTACAAAAAAAAAAAGATGTTGAGACTTTGGAAGAGCAACTAGGATGATTAAAGGGCTGGAGACACAAACATATGAAGAACGGTTGCAGGATTTGGGTATGGCCAGTCTAGAGAAAAGGAGGAGAAAAGGGGGGACATGATAGCAGCATTCCCAGTATTTGAGGGGCTGCCACAAAGAAGAGGGGGGTGTCAATTTATGTTCCAAACCCCCCTGAAGGCAGAACAAGAAGCAACAGATGGAAGCAGATCAAGGAGAGAAGCAACCTAGAACTAAGGAGAAACTCCCTGACAGTGAGGACAATTAACCAGTGGAACTGCTTGCCACCAGACGTTGTGGGTGCTCCATCACTGGAGGCTTTTAAGAAGAAGACCGGACAGCCATTTGTCTGAAATGGTCTAGGGTTTCCTGCCCAAGCAGGGGGTTGGACTAGAGGACCCCCAAGGTCGCTTCCAATTCTGTTTATTCTGTCTTCCGTGAAGGACCCATTGCAACAAGGGAAATTATACGTGGGGATAAAGTCGTCCTTTTAAATTCCCAGTCGGAAGGGGAACGCTGCCCAAGGGGCGGTTTATGTTGAAAGACTGGGGAACCGGCCGGATGGGATGAATTCGGTCTTGCTGGTGAGAATGCCGATATTGCCCCCCCCAGCTCCCCAAGTACGCTTGAGAACCTTCGCAGGGGTTCCTTGGTGCCCACAAGAACAACTGTTTTTACTTACACACTGGAAATAAAAAAAAAAATTGGGACGTGCGGGGGGGGGGGCTTGGAGAGAAAGAGTGAGCCAGCCAGCCTGTTTTGTTTTTTCTGCTGGAGATCCCGTTCCCCCCCCCTCCTCCTCCTCCTCCTCCCCCCACTCCGTTTTGCAAAATGTCTTCAAGCTTTCTAATCCTGGCCTTTTCCTAAACATCTTGACAATGTCTCCTTAACAGACAGATGGGTACAGGACAGGGGTGTGTGTGTGTGGTGTGGGGGGGGGAAACGTAATTGAAAAAACAGATCCGTCAACACTTTCCTCTCTTCTGCAAGACTCAGCCTCCTTCCTTGTGTTTTGGAAATAATAACAATTGGCCTGGTTGCTCGGGTCCTGCTTTATTGTAGAGGTAGATCTCAGTTCCCGACTGCCTTGTTTAGTGACCGCTGGAAGTTAGGATGGCGTGGGTCAGGGGCCGGCTTAGAACCTAGGTTCCTTAGTTCTAATCCCACCCTGAGGCATGAACTCACCAGGAGACTGGGAATCCTGGTTTTGTCTTAGGCACAAAATCTGGTTAAGGGACTTTAGGTCAATCACCGGGAGATGGTGAATTCTAGTTCCGCGTTGGCATGAAAGCCAGCTGGTTGATATTGGGCCAATTACCAGGAGACAGTGAGTTCTAGTCCCCCCCTTAGACATGACTTTGGGCCGATCACCGGGAGACGGTGAGTTCTAGTCTCACCTTAGCCATAAAAGCCAGCAGGGATACCTTGGGCCAATTACCAGGAGACAGTGAGTTCTAGTCCCGATTTAGCCATGACTTTGGGCCAGTGCTGGGATTCAAATAGGTGAGCAATGGTGGATGCCACTTCCGGAAGTCCGTTCTGGGCCTGGGCAATAAAAAATTAGCTACCGGTTCTGCTGAAGTGGTGCGAACCGGCTGAATCCCACCACTGCTTTGGGTCAATAACCAGGAGACAGTGAGTTCTAGTCTCACTTTAGCTACAAAAGCCAGCAGGGAGATTTTGGGCCAATTACCAGGAGACAGTGAGTTATAGTCCCGCCTTAGGCATGGAAGCCAGCTGGGTGACTTGGGCCAGTCACCAGGAGAGGGTGAGTTCTAGTCCCGCATTAGGCATGAAAGCTGACTTGATGACTTTGGGCCAATCACTAGGAGAGGGTGAGTTCTAGTCCTGCCTTAGGCACAAAAGTGAATTTAGATCAGTCTTTCTCTCTCAGCCCAGCCTACCTTGCAGGGTTATTGTGGGGGGGAAAAAGAAGTGAAGGAAGGAAGCCCAGAGGTGAGAACCATCTTCTGAAGTGGTGCGTGTATGTGTGGGTGGGTGGGTGTCTTGTCCCAACCAAGGCAAGTCTTGCATTCATGAGTGTGTTAGGGAAGGTGCCTCTCCTAGCTAGGAAATCAGGCAGCTTTTCCACCAAATTTCTCTGCCTAAATATCAGATGGAGAATCTCAAAAGGCTATTTGTAGTCACGTTTTTAAAAAAGCCAGCTGTTGTGTAGAGGGTTTGTTGCACAGGGATGAAGACGAGGCGAGTGAGTTCAGCAATGATCATGTTTATTTGTTTGCAGGATCTGAACTGGGGAACTGGGCTGCAGCTGCAGCAATTTATAGCCTGGCCCCTAGGCGGCAGCCAATAGGTTTAAAGCAACCTATTGCCGCCTAGGGGCAGCCAATAGCAGCACTGGAGACGGGGTGTCTGAGTTGCTGGGAGCCGTTAGCTAGCTCCAGCTTATCACTGGTGTTACACTCAAGCCCAATACATTACAACCCTCCCCTCTTAGAATGAACAACATCATAGCAACAACAAAAGTGATTACAGCAATACAGTTTACAAGATTTAACAATAGGATCCAATTAACAGTATGATAACACACTTAACAACATTATAGCTCCATTATTTTTTGGTACAGTCTCATAGGTCAAAGTACATACAACATTATAGCTCTTTATTTTGTCACATAATCTGCTAAATAAGCAGGAGGCTTGCGTGCCCTTGTGGAACGCTTGAGGGAACCATTCACTTTCTGGTCTACCAGCTTATCCGCCGGGCCGGGCAGACCAGTGTCCTTTAGTGCAATTGAGTCAGAAGGATTTGGTGCTCTCTGGCTGGCCTCTCCAGGTTGGCCCACACCAGAGTCAGTTTGTTCAGCAGAGTTAGCACAGCGGTTGTGAAAGTCAGGTTGGCTTGCTCCGTCAGGGGACCCATGTTGCACTTCCGGACTCCCCTCCTCTACGGCCAACTCCTCATAACTTGTGCTGTTAGAGTCTTCAGAGTCTATGCGTGGGCCGGCTTGACTGCCAGTTTGGGGACCTTGGGAGGGACTTATGATGCAGTCCTCGCTTAGTGGCCGTTCTGGAAACCACTTTCTGAGTCGATCAATGTGGCGTCTGACAACTCGTCCTCCCTCCAGCCCCAGTTCGTAAGAGAGGGGGCCAGACACTTTAGTAATTTTACCAGGAGCCCACAGATTCCCATGCCCATAGTTTCTGGCCCACACCCCATCGCCCACTTGCAGCCCCCTCGGGGGTTTTGGTCGAGAGGCTTCTGCTGCCACTCTATCTGGATGCAACCTGTCCAGTTTTGTGATCAGGTGCCTCCCCCAACGTAGTTCTGCCGGGCTTTTCCCAGTAGCAGTGCAGGGCGTGGAATGCTGGCAAAGTAAAAAATCTGCCAATCTGTGATGCCAGTCTCCAGTCACTATACGCTTCAGTGACTCCTTTGTGGTCCTTACCATGTGTTCAGCTTGACCATTACTGGACGGATGAAACAGGGCCGACGTTGCGTGTCTGATGAGATTTGCTCTCAGGAAAGCCTGAAATTCAGCTGCAGTAAACTGGGCCCCATTGTCTGATACTAAGACATTAGGCAACCCATGCGTGGCAAAGAGTTTTCTAAGCACCTGGATGGTCCTAGCAGTAGTCATGTTTGTAACTGGAATTACTTCAAGCCATTTGGAGTGGCTGTCTACCACTATAAGGAAGAGCTGTCCCTGAAAGGGCCCAGCGAAGTCTATGTGAATTCTAGACCAGGGAGTGTGTGTTTCCTCCCCCCTATGAACTGGAGTGTGTGGCATTTCAGGCCTTGATTGCTGGCATGTATAACATCCATGCACTTGTGCCTCGATGGCCTTGTCTAATCCAGGCCACCATAAGTAGCTTCTAGCTAAAGCTTTCATACGGACAATACCTGGATGGCCTTCATGTAGTGACTGTAAAACTCTATCTCTCAGTGAAGTGGGAATTATGACCCTGTTCCCCCATAGGATACAACCCTTGTGAGCTGATAGCTCATGTCTTCTTGCCAAATAACTCTGAAATTCAGAGTCTGGGCTTTTATCTAACCACCGTGTATGTACCCATGAAAGCACTCTACTTAGTGTTTTATCGGCTGCTGTTTCTGCAGCTATGTCCCCTGCATGGAGGGGAAATTCTGGCAAGTCCTGAATGGATAGGATTCTGGCTGCAGGGGCCAGATCTGGTTCGATTAGTGGCAGTGGGAGTCTGCTCAGGCCATCAGCATGGCCCAATTCTTTGCCAGGTTTGTGAACCAGCTTAAACGTATAAGCTGATAGGAAAATAGACCACCTCAACATTCTTGGGGAAAGTATGTGGGGTGTTTGTTTGTGTGTGGTAAAGAGTCCCAGTAGTGGTTTGTGGTCTGTGAAGACTGTGAAGTCCCTGCCATATAAGTAGTCATGGAATTTTTTTAACTCCCGCTACAATGGCTAAGGCCTCTTTGTCTATTTGAGCGTAATTACGCTCAGCAGAGGACAGTGTCCTTGAATAAAATGCAATAGGGACTTGTGTTCCATTTTTCTCTAAATGACTCAAGACTGCCCCCACCCCGTATGGAGACGCATTACATGCCAAACAGACTGGTTTAGACTCCCTGAAATGAGCGACAGTAGAGCTGACTGACAAAAGTGCCTTCAGGTTTTGAAAACTTTCCTCGTGAACGCTGGTCCATTTCCATGAAGCTTTTTTATCTAAGACCCTGTGAAGGGGCTCCGCTATTGCGGCCTTGTTAGGCAGGAATGCGTGGTAGAAGTTGAGGAGGCCCAAGAATGCTTGTAGCTCTCCTTTTGAGCTAGGGCTAGGTGCCATTTGAATGGCCTTCACTTTGGACTCAGCTGGGTGGATGCCGTTAGCATCAATGTGAAATCCCAAAAATTCGGTTGAAGAAACCCCAATACTGCATTTGCTCTTTTTCAGTTTGAGGCCTGCTTCACGCAGCCTCTGTAGGACGGCTCTGAGCCTGCAAGCTAACACCTCTGTGGATTCTCCAGCAATAAGCACATCATCAAAATAAGGGCAAACACCTGGAATGCCTTTAAGTGAGCGTTCCATGATTCCCTGAAAAATGCCTGGGGCCACACTAACCCCAAATTGCAATTACTTCATTTTGAAAGCCCCCCTGTGAGTCACGATCGTCTGAGCTGTGGCCGTGGCCTCGTCAACCGGCAGTTGCTGATAGGCCTGTGCCAAATCTAACTTCGCAAAAATGGCGCCCCCTTGCAAAGATGCCAAGATGTGGCTCACCACAGGGACAGGATATGCGTGTTGCTTAAGGGCCTTATTAATTGTGCATTTGTAGTCTGTGCATATTCTAATTTCCCCATTGGCCTTAAGTGGTGTTACAATAGGAGTTTCCCACTCCCCACCATCTACTGGTTGCAAAACGCCCTGTTCAACAAGTTTGTCTATTTCCCTGTCAATTTTGTGTTTGAGGGCAAAGGGAACCCTGCGAGGCTTAATCCTAATGGGGACTACGTTGGGGTTTAACTTGAATGTTATAGGCGGGCCTGTGTAAGTTCCTAGGGCTGAATCAAATACGTCTGCGAAGTCCTTGCAAACTGATGCTAAACTCGCAACTTGTGTCCAGTTCATACCGGTTACTTGCATCAAACCAATCGAGCCCAATTAGGCTCGTCCTCTGGCCCCCTACTACTATGACATCCAGGTGCCCAAAAAATCCTTTAAATTTAACGGCCAAGGTAGCTTCACCCTTCTGTGACTTTAGCATTTTGAAAATCTGTTAAAAGTATGTCAGAGGGCCTTAGCTTGGCCCATTTTCTACTGCAACTGCACACAAAATTAAATGTGTCCAGAGAAATAATGGAAACGGCTGAGCCTGTGTCCAGCTCCATTTTACAGGGGACACCTTGCAGCTCCACCTGAAGTTTAAATTTGGGTCTGAGGGGGCGTTGGGCCCCGGTATGGCAGACACTTCTGCAGCTTGCACAAAACCCCATGCTGGACAGCCCCAGGGCCCCGGTACCTCTCCTGGTCGGATCTTCCGACTGGCGCTTTGATGGCCGGTCCCTCTGGCGACCTCTGCATACTTCTGTGATGTGGCCAGTTTTGCTGCAGGCCCACCATGTGGCTGACCAGAAGCTGCAGTCCGAGCGTTGGTGGCAGCTGCCACAACCTGGACATCTAGGTAAGAGATCTGCCTTGTAAGGAGTCTCTTGTTGCTTGCTGCTGCGGTGCTGTGTGTTGGGCTGTTTGTGTAGCTTGTCGACTTCGGCATCTTCTTCTGATTCCTCAATGAGTTCGGCGTCCTTGTGGTGGATGGCTTCTTCGCATAGTGTTGTTTTGGCGGACCGGATTGTTCGGACGGTTCCACCAGCAGCTTTGTCTGCCATAACCTCATTCTGGGCATCTGTGAATGACAGGACGTCTCTTGCAAAAAGTTTTTGCTGCAGCTCTCTGTTGCGGAGGCTGCAGACGAGCTGGTTTTGAAGTCGCTCTTCGATGTCTGAAAATCGACAGAAGCGTGTGGCCTGCCTCAAGGCCGCGATGTATTTGGATGCGGTCTCTCCCGGCTGCTGTATTCCTTGCTCGAAGGCGTAGTGCCAAGCAATCACCGACATTTTTGGCTGGAAGTGTTCTCCGAGCTTCTTCTTCAGTTTGGCGTAGGACACAGATTCCAGTGGCGTGGCCGTGAACAGGTTTTCAACCAGATCGAACGTTGCTGGGCCGCACACACAGAGCAGTGTGGCAGCCTTCAGTCCGTCCTCTGCAACCTGGTTTGCCTGAAGGACGTTTTCGACCTGGGACAGGTACGAGGGCCATCCTTCTGGTTTCTTGATGTCAAATTTGTGCAGCCTTCCAACCTTGGGCATTCTGCTGGTCTTTGCAGCTGGCTTCTGCGTCTTCGAATCCTGCCAAGAAACAATGGTTGGAAACTGATCAAAGTGAGAGGCAACCTGGAATTGAGGAGAAACTTCCTGACAGTGAGGACAGTTAGCCAGTGGAACAGCCTGCCACCAGAGGTTGTGGATGCTCCAACATTTGAAGAGACTAGACAGCTACTTGTCTGAAATGGCAGGTGGGCTTGGTGTGGTTGGACTAGGAGACCTCTGAGATCCCTTCTAGATCTATTCTGATTGATTTATTGGATTCTCTTACCCTTCAGCTCGAGTCTGTCTTCCGGGGATTTGAATTCAGCACCTCGGAGGAAGATGTGCCACATTTGGGCATAAAGGAGTTAGCTGTCTTCTCTTCACTCCATCTTCTCTCCTCAAGGCTAAATCCGGGGGGTGGGGGTGGGGGGGTGGGGGGGAGGGGAGGAGGGCTGAGCTCATGAATTCTAAGCAATTGAAGCACATCAAAATGCTTCCTTGAATAACCCCCAGGGCAGGAAACAATATGTCAGAGTGCATTAAAGCGGAAAAGCCATTTCCCCTTCAAGTAGCAGATTGGGGAAGAAAGGAACCAGAGCGCTCATTTTTAAAAAGGAAAAAAAAAAGAAAAGAGCCAAAATAAAACCCTTTCCGAGTGTTTTTACGTTTCGTGAGCAATATCCTCCTCCTCCTCCTCCTCCTCCTCATCATCATCATCATCATAATGTTTAAAGGGACCTTGGAGGTCATCTAGTCCAACCCCCTGCTCAGGCAGGAAACCCTATACCATTTCAGGCAAATGGCTGTCCAGTCTCTTCTTAAAAACTTCCAGTGTTGGAGCATTCACAGCTTCTGGAGGCAGGTTGTTCCACTGGTTAATTGTTCTAACTGTCAGGAAGTTTCTCCTTAGTTCTAGGTTGCTTCTCTCCTTGATTAGTTTCCATCCGTTGCTTCTTGTCCTGCCTTCAGGGGCTTTGGAGAAGAGCTTAAATAGCATCTTTGCAACCGGCCTGCAAGGTAGGGCCAGCTGGGATAGTTATGGGTAGGCCTCAACTTAACAACCCTAAATGGCGCTCAGAATCTCCATCCCAAGTCATGACCGTCGTCCATGTGATCAGACTCGATTGTACGATGTTATTTTTTGGGGTGAAAATGGTGGTTGTTAAACGCAGGCACGTATCGCTTAACATTTGCTTAGAATCTGGCAAAACAGAAAAACCCCACAACAACCCCAAGACATTGTAAATCGTGGCCACATGACCACGGAACGCTGGCCGTAAAGGCGCTGAAATACAGTCATAGCAATAGCAATATACCGCTTCACAGTGCTTTACAGCCCCCCCTAAGTGGATTACAGAGTCAGCCTCTTTGCCCCCCAACAATCTGGGTCCTCATTTTAGTGACCTCAGAAGGGTGGAAGGCTGAGTCGACCTTGAGCCGGTCAGGATCGAACTTCCTGGCTGTGGGCAGAGTCAGCCTGCAACGCTGCATTCTAACCACGGCGCCACCAGGTCTCTTACAAGAGGAAGGAAGGAAAGAAGAGAAAGAAAAGGAGAAAAAAAGGAGGGAGGGAGGAAGGAGAGGAAAGAAGAGGGAGAAAAAAGAAATGGGGGAAAAAGGGAAGGAAGGCGAGGGTAGAGGGAAGGAAAGAAAAGAAAGGTAGAAAGAGAAAGGGCGTGAAGGAAGGAGAGAGGGAGGGAGAGAATAGCAACAGCGCTTAGACTTATATACCGCTTCAGAGCCCTCTCTAAGCGGTTTACAGAGTCAGCCTCTTTGCCCCCGACCATCTGGGTCCTCCTTTTACCGAACTCAGAAGGACAGAAGGCTGAGTCAAGCTTGAGCTGGTGAGAGGATCGAACTCCTGGCAGTGGGCAGAATTAGCCTGCAATGCTGCATTCTAATCACGGTGCCACCACGGCTCATATGGTGACCACAGTAGCTCTTGCGGGGTGGGGTGTCGTCGTAACTTTAAGCAACTTCATTAAGCAAGGACCGCTGGTTTTCTAACTCAGGCGCGGGAGCTAAAAGGCCTGCCATGTTTCTCGGGGGCTGGTTCCTTCCTCCCCCAGCGCAGGAACTGAATAGAATAGAATAGAGCTGGAAGGGACCTTGGAGGTCTTCTAGTCTAGCCCCCTGCTCAAGCAGGAGAACCCATACCATCTCAGACAGGTGATTGTCCAGTCTCTTTTTAAAAACGTCCAGCGATGGAGCGCCCACGATTTCTGGTGGCGAGCTGTTCCACTGGTGTTTTTTTAATTCCATTTATATCCCGCCCTTCTCCGAAGACTCAGGGCGGCTTACAAGCTTAGCAGTAGCCTTCATTCTATGTATATGCCTGCTTATTAGGGCTTTCACACCCCCCCAAAGCGGCATTATTACAAAGTCAGCTTTTATTGCCCCCCCAACAATCTGGGTCCTCATTTTACCTACCTGGGAAGGATGGAAGGCTGAGTCAACCTTGAGCCTGGTGGGACTCGAACCTGCACTAATTGCAGGCAGCTGGTGTTACTTAAGGAGGCCTTAGCCCACTGCTCCACCAAGGCTCAGGTTGATTGTCTTCCCTGTCAGGAAGTTTCTCCTTAATTCCAGGTTGCTTCTCTCCTTGGTCAGTTTCCATCCTTTGTTTCTCGTCCTTCCCTCTGGTGCTTTGGGGAGAATTTGTGGCTCTGCCCGCCCTTTGTGGCCGGAGAATTCGGCAAGAGTATTTCTGTCTTTCAGGTAATGCATTGTGAGCAGCCCTCCGTCTTACCAAGTGACTCTGAGTAGGGATTTGAAAAATTTAAAAACAAGAACCATTAAAAGAATATAATACTTGTCCCAAAAGAAGGGAATATTTGTAGCGTACGGTTGAACTGTGGTTTTGCAGGCGTTTCATGATCCAACTAGGTAACATCATCAGTGCTAGAAGGAATTTGCCAGGAGGAGGAGGAGGAGGAGGAGGAGGAGGAGGAGGAGGAGGAGGAGGATAACTGTGGGATTCTTGGTGGTCTCTGAGCTTGGTAGTTTTCATGCAGAGGTTTCATTATCTAACTAGGTCACATCATCAGTGCTAGAAGGGAGCGAGGTTTGTGGAGAGTAGTAGTAGTAGTAGTAGTAGTAGTAGAACTGTGGAGTCCTGGGTGCTCTCTGAACTTGCTTGTTTTCTCGCAGACGTTTCATGACCCAACTAGGGAACGTCATCAGGGCTAGACATGGGAATTACAGGGAATTTGAGGGCAGAATATGCAAGGGGAGCTGGGAATTTGCTTTGCTCCTGCTGGGAACCTTGCTCAGAGGAGGCAAGGAGGAAAGGGGTCAACTTGCTTTAGCCCCTGCCAAGTGGTGGCCATTTGTCCAGCCGTCCTTGGAGAGTGGGACGTGGGTCCTTCTGTGGGCAGACAGAGGTGGACCCCGAAGAGCAGCTCCCCATGAAACCTGTGGCTGACCCTGTCTCCCCTCCCTCACCCCTGACCCCTCTGGAAAGGCTCCGAAAGGGACTGACCCAACTTAAATACTGATATATTATTTTTTAAAAAAAACAAACCAGAGAGCTTTTGTCGCCTTGTGTTTTGTTTCTGCGTGTGGCTCAGCCTTGTGTCTACCCCACGGACGAATATACAAGCCATTTAAAACAAAAAATATGAAATTAAGACCTTACTTGAAACGTATCCCAGCTGGACCTCGGGGTAACAAGCTGGTGTGCAAAGGGTGTGTGTGTGTGTGGGGGGGAAGAGGCTGTGCTGGTGATAGCAGGAGCGCATCAGAAATGTAAGAGCGTGTGTGTGTGTGTGTGTGTGTTTAGTTTGCTCACCCTTCTTTGGAACTTGAGGGTTTTCTTGCTTTTTATGCCAGGATAATTCTGGAGGAGGAGGGCGGCAGAAGAGCCACCATGTCGGCTGGGTGCAAGCGTGTGCATGAACGCAGGTTTGGGAAGCCCAGAGATGAGATATTTTGGGCTTCACACATTGGCATCCTGGGGCATCGCAGAAGGCAAAGTCAATGAAGGACAGAGCTGAGACAGGAATCTTTTGGGCACCAGGGACCCATTCCAAAGAGAGAGGGGTTTTTTTTGTGGACCAGAGGGAACGTGGTTTTCCGTGCTTCCCGCATCCCGCGGATGGGGCTTCACTTCTTTGCGGGACCTGGTTTCTGGTACACCGCGACCCAGTGCTGGTCCACAGATGGGTGGGTTGGGGACCCCTGTTCTAGCCTATGCAGCAATTTTTGCCAGTACCCCAAAGGAGCTTATAATAGCATTTAGATTTATACACCTTGCAGCGCTTTACAGCCCTCTCTAAGCCATTTACAGAGTCAGCCTATTTGCCCCCAACAATCTGGGTCGTCATTTTACTGACCTCGGATGGACGGAAGGCTGAGTCAACCCTGAGCCGGTCAGGATCGAACTCCTGGCAGTGGGCACCTGCAGTACCACATGATAACCACGGCGCCACCACCTCTCTTGACCAGGAAGAATAATTTATCCTCTGCATAAATAGAGATGTGGGGTTTTTTTTGCTTTTAATGCACATTGTAGTCCTTGACTTTAGCAACCATTCATTTGGCAACTGTTCAAAGTTACAGCAGCACTGAAAAAAGTGGATTATGACCAGGCCTCACACTTACGACAGTCGCAGCATTCCCCTTGGCCACATAATCAAAATTCAGGGACTTTGCACCCAACGTAGTGCATATTTATAACGATTGCAGCGTCACGGTGTCACATGATCACCTTTTTATGACCTTCCCAGCTGGCGTCTGACGAGCAAAGTCATTGGTGGAAGCTGGGTTTGTTTACAGTAACAACCGGACAATTTGCTTAGCGGCGGCAGTGATTCTCTTAGCAATCATGGTGAAGGAGTCATAAAACCAGGCACTGCCTTGCTTTCAAAATATTAAACTGTTCTGACAAACTAATAAAACCTTGACACCCGGAAACAACTGTCTTGCTTAGCAATGGAAATTCTAGTTTTGATTGTGATCGTAAGTCGAGGATTGCCTATGTCGTGAAGATGGTCCCTTCCCTCTTCCCTCACCATGGATAATTTTCATTGCGACCATCGTGATGATGGAGACCAGGTTTTTAATTCTTACGCAGTGTCTTCAGACTTTCCATTGTGGCCCACGTTACGCCAGACTTAATCCTCTTCTGAATGTTATGCTCAAGTTGGAAAGGAGGGGAAGAGGAATGCGTCTGTCTGGGAAATGCAGAACTGCATTTTTGGTGGGAAAATGGCATTGTTGCTGGGTACAAAGACGCCGTGAAAAGTCTGTGAATAATCACAAGAAGAATCGTTCATTAAATTTCTATGCCGCCCGACTCCCAGCGGCATAGAAGCAGGGTCTAGTGCCACCAAGTTGTTGCGGGACAACTCAACGTACGAAAGAGGCACCTGGATGGAGAGCTGGGCATGCAAGTGACCGAGCAGGTGGGCAGAACGTACAGTGGTGGCTGCGGCTAGGGGCTTCCCATTTTCACATCCCCCACAGGAAGCTCCCAGCCACCACCTCCTCCCTGCCCGCTACCACCACCGCCAAATGGCCCAAACCCTGAACGCCCCGGAGCTCAGCACGGAAGCAATAGAAGTGATGGCGGTGGGGAAAGTGAACATGCAGGATCCAATATGGGTCAGGCACCAGGGACCAGCTTGTCTTCTGAGCTTTCTGTGGGCTGTTAGGCTTTTAAATGGGACATAATCTCTGTGAACTTATGCAGAATTGACTTGGGAGGCCAGTGTGTAGTGTAGTTGGTTCACATGGTGTGGTAGGATGGAGGGTTTGTTGTCACTGTGTGTTGGGGGGTGAGAGCACGGGGGGAGGCTCAGCTAATCTCAATGTACACATGTTGTACTTTGACAATAAAGGTTTTTTTTTTTTTATTATTATTATTATTATTATTATTATTATTATTATTATTATTATTATTATTATTATTATTGTTCTGGGGCCTATCTTGGTGGAACTTCTTTCTAGCAGAGGGTGTGCTTTTGAAGATGTGATAGTTACATGGCGCCTGTTGTATGTGGCTTTTAAGACACCTTTGGAGTGTATTGCTTTACTTTTACTTACTTTTATTAAATTTGTATACCGCCCTTCTCCCCAAGGAGATGGCTAGTTTTTAAGTTGCTGGCTGTTGTTTGCTTGTGCTGCCCAGCTCTCACCTTCTAAGTAGTTGATGAGCTGGTGGTAAGTCAGCACTCCTGTTGACTGACGAGGGGCCTGTTTCCCAGGCTTCAATCACTTCCCTGGCTGTTTTTGTCCCTGCTCAGCCAACAATCTTAGTAGCTGCAAAACCGAATGTATCTCCTTGTTCATAGCAGTGTGAAAATGGGAAGCCCCCAGCTGCTGCCACTGCTGATGTTCGTTCTGCCCTCCCACCCAATCGCTTGCCCACCCGCCCACCCGGCTCTCCATTGTGACACTCCCTGCGAGTTGTCCTCTCAACAAATTGCCTGTGTTGAGTTGTCCTGCAATGACTTAGTGGCAGTGAATTGACAGAGATGACTTGGTGGTAGCAAGGGGGCCTCCTCCAACTGCTCGCCCCCAGTTGGCCACACCAAGTTGTCCCTTGCCCCACGAAGCACGGGCTGCATAACTTTCCCGCAGACCTACAACATAGGGTACTAAGGAAAACCACTTACAAAACAGGGGAATGTTAACAGTGCAAAACTATGTGCATTTGGATAAGGTGATACAAAATTCATCTGTTAGGTTGGGAAAATATTATCTGATTGGAGTTTTTTAAAAAATATTATTTTTAAAAATCAAACTAAATTGCAGATAGCACTCAACTTATAATCATTTGTTTAGTGATCATTTGAAGTTACAAAGGCACTGAAAAAAGCGACTTTTGACTGGCATTTACATTTATGACGGTGGCAGCATCCCTGTGGTCACATGATCAAAATTTGGGCGCTTGGCAACTGGCATGTATTTATGATGGTTGGAATAATGCTGAGGTGATCATCATTTGTAACCTTCCTGACTGGCTTCTGATTATATATATATATATATATATATATATATATATATATATATATATATATATATATATATATATATATATATATATATATATATATATATATATATATATATATATATATATATATATATATATATATATATATATATATATATATATATATATATATATATATATATATATATATATATATATATATATATGTATGTAAAGGTATAAAGGTAAAGGTTCCCCTGCACATGCGTGCTAGTCGTTTCCGACTCTAGGGGCCAGTGCTTCAGTGAGTCCTGCAGTCATTAAACAAATCTGGTTTCTCCCATTGACTTTACTTATCGGAAGCCAGTTGGGAAGGTTACAAATGATGATCACATGACCTCAGCATTATTCCACGCACATGCGTGCTAGTAGTTTCCAACTCTAGGGGCTGGTGCTCATCTTCATTTCAAAGCCAAAGAGCCAGCGCTTGTCTGAGGACATCTCCGTGGTCATGTGGCCGGCATGACTAGACACCAAAGGTGCACAGAAAGCTGTTACCTTCCCACCGGAGTGGTCCCTATTTTTCTACTTGCATTTTTACGTGCTTTCGAACTGCTAGGTTGGCAGAAGCTGGGATGAGTAACAGGCGCTCACTCTGTTATGCGGCACTCGGGATTCGACCCGCCAAACTGCCGACCATCTGATCGACAAGCTCAGCGTCCTAACCCACTGAGCCACCGCGTCCCATCCATCCATCCATCCATACATACATACATACATACATACATACATACATACATACATACATATATATATATATATATATATATATATATATATATATATATATATGTTTTCTGAGGTTTTCGCGGGTGTTCGTATGTGGATCTTTGGTTATTCGGGTTTTTCCCCGCGTAGAACTAAAGGTGTAGGGGCGATAGTCAGCTCCATAGGCTCACCTCTACAAAATCTAGCCAAATTTCTTGCCAAACAACTACAGCCTTACGCAAATTCCATCACCTCACACGTACAAGATTCATTCCAATTCATAGAGATCATAAGTAAACTAAACTTACAGCCCTGTGACCTACTTGTGAGCTTCGATGTCGTATCCCTCTTCACCCAAGTGCCAATCAAAGAAGCCTTGACAGCTATCCTAAATAAATACAACCCCCCAAAACACATCCTAGATCTGACCAACCACTGCCTATCTAACACATACTTCATCTACAATGGACAAAGATACAAACAAATGGAAGGAGCACCCATGGGATCACCCCTTTCACCTGTCATCGCAAACCTCTACATGGAACACTTTGAAACCCTCGCTCTAGAAAAATCCAACCACAAACCCAAACTCTGGCTCAGATACGTAGATGACACCTTCGTAATCTGGCCACACGGCAAAGAAAAACTGGATGACTTCCTCACACACCTCAATAGCCTACACCCCAAAATACAATTCACCATGGAAACAGAAGCTAACAATCAACTTCCCTTCCTTGATGTCTTAGTCTACAAGAAATCCAACGGCTCCCTAGGACACACTATCTACCATAAAAAAACACACACAAACCGCTATCTGAACGCACTCTCACACCACCACCCAGCACAGATCAACTCCGTAGCCAAGACACTCATGTCCAGAACAAAACACCTAGCTGACGAACAACACCAAAAAACCGAACTACACACTCTCACTAATGTACTAACAGCCAATGGATTCCAAAGAAACACGATTACCAACTTAATCCGAAGAGAGACACCCACAAGAACCCAAGACAGAGAACAAGAAAATGGCAAAGCCCTCCTCCCATACTTAAAAGGGACCACAGACAGAATCAGCAAGGTCCTCCAAAAACACAACATCAAAACAGCATTCTACACAGACAGAAAAATATCCACCATCCTAAGAAACCCCAAGGACATAATTGGGTTAGAAAACCAAGGAGTATACGAAATCCCATGCACCACCTGCCCCACCACATACATCGGACAGACCAACAGAAGAATAAGTGCACGCATTGAAGAGCACAAAAACTCACTCAGAAAAGGAGAACAAACTTCATCCCTGGTCCAACACTTTGAAGCCACGGGACATGAAATTGATTTTAAAAAAACCAAAACTATCGCCAAAATTGAACATTTTAACAACAGAATAATCAGAGAAGCCATTGAGATAGAAAAACGCCCCCACAGCATAAACAAACGAGATGATACCTCTCGCCTACCAACCATTTGGAAACCCGCCTTGATTGACAGACGAGTCCCAACCACCAAGAATGATAGACCCAAACTCATGATAACACCACATGACATCACCACCACACAACCATTCAAAAAGCAAATCCGAACCCACAATGATAACGAGGCACAACCACAAAACAGAAACCTAACTACAGCTGCAACATCAGCCACTTTAAACCCCTCCAAACCACACAATAAGCAAACTGACACCCACTATAAAAACATGGCACCACCACAAACACGAAGCCGAACAAAAGCAGCACAACTCACCAGCTCAGGTCTAAGGCTGGCAGCTGAGACCAGCCCATCCACTCAAAACACACCCCCACCCAATCAGAACACACCCACCATTCAAAACACACTCCCACCCAATCAGAGCACACTTACTCCCCCACCCAATCAGAGCACACCTCCACCCACAGAACACACCCCCTCTGGCAGTTTAAAAAAGAGGAACAAACAGCCACATGCTTCTCCCAGAAGAAGGAAGCAGAAGCCACTAGCCTGATGATGACGGATGGGATTCCGTCGAAACGTCGCCCCTACACCTTTAGTTCTACGCGGGGAAAAACCCGAATAACCAAAGATCCATATATATATATATATATATATATATATATATATATATATATATGTTTTCTGAGGTTTTCGCGGGTGTTTGTATGTACGTGGGAAAAAACCCGAATGACCAAAGATCTATATTTATTTATTTTATTTATTTTATTGAATTTATATACCGCCCTTTCCCGAAGGACTCAGGGCGGTTTACAGGGTATATAAAAACATCAATACAAAAATTAAGACCAATTTAAAAAGATTAAACTAAGTCCCTGAAACATGTAAAACCCCAGTTAAAACCCCCAATTAAAACTCAGCCTGGGCCGGAAAGCTCGAAGAGCCAGGTCTTCAGGTCTCGGCGAAATGATCAAAGGTCGGGGGCAGTCCTAAGCTGGAAGCCAATGCAGCTCGCGGAGCAGAGGTGTTACATGGGAGTAACGGGAAACTCCCATCACAACTCGCGCGGCTGCATTTTGCACCAGCTGAAGCCTCCGAGTGGTCCTCAAGGGCAGCCCCATGTAGAGAGCATTGCAGTAGTCTAAACGGGAGGTCACGAGAGCATGAGTGACTGTGCGTAGGGCATCTCGGTCCAGATAGGGTCACAACTGGCGCACCAGGCGAACCTGGGCAAAAGCCCCCCTGGTCACGGCTCCTATATGATCATCAAAACTGAGCCGTGAATCCAGGAGGACACCCAAGTTGCGAGCCCTATCAACGGGGGGTAACACCTCACCCCCCATTGTTAACGGTGGCATAACTTGGTCAACCCGAGATGCCGGTATGCACAGCCACTCAGTCTTGGCAGGATTGAGACGAAGCCTGTTTCTCCCCATCCAAACCCGGACTGCCTCCAGGCAACGGGACATCACGGTGAGGGCATCACTGGGTTGGTTCGGGGTGGAGAAAAAAAGTTGGGTATCATCAGCGTACTGATGATACCCCACCCCAAAACCACGAATGATCTCGCCCAGCGGCTTCATATAGATGTTGAACAGGAGGGGGGAGAGAACCGACCCCTGAGGGACTCCACAAACGAGAGGCCTCGGGGCGGATCTCTGCCCTCCCGTCAACACCGACTGTGAGCGGCCCAGGAGATAGGAGGAGAACCACCGTAAAATGGTGCCTCCCACTCCCAACCCCCTGAGACGCCGCAGTAGGATACCATGATTGATGGTATCAAAAGCCGCTGAGAGATCTAATAGGACTAGGACAGAGGAACAACCCCCGTCCCGAGCCCGCCAGAGATCATTCACCAGCGCGACCAATGCCGTCTCCGTGCTGTGCCCGGGCCTGAAACCTGATTGGTACGGGTCCAGATAATCAGTTTCCTCCAGGAATATATATATATCGACACATCGTATAACCTGGGCAAAAGTCTTTCCTAGGTATTTTTCAGCAGTTAGGTAAACCCTGTAGCAATCAAGCAATCGTGTGCAAGGACTGAGGGCATGAAACACACGGGTGTTGCGAAAGGCGGAGCACTTCAGTTGGGGTGAAAGGGTACACAGCCCGGGAAAATGAAACAAGTCCTTTTTAGTCAGGTGTCCTGCAAACGGGGAATCGTTTTCTAGCGGGGAAGACAGCTGGGCCTCTCTGCCACGGGCTCTAAGTCAGCTTGCATTCGACAGGACGGATTGGTGGTGGAGAAAAAGTAGACCCTGGGCCCAACTTCTTTGGATTTTGCAGATGTGGGAGGACAGGTGGAATTAAGCCTGTTGCTTTTGACTGTCTTCCAGATTTCCAATGTCCTGACTGGGTCTAAGATGAAGGTATGGAAGTTTGCAGCCCTAGGCACCATGGTTTTCGGCTCCATGCTCTCCATTTTGGTTTGTAGAGACGTGCTCAGACGGCGCCTCAAATCTGCTGCCTTCCCTTTGTCGCTGTTCTCCAGAACTGACGCCACTGACGCCTCCTCCTCCTCCTCCTCGTTGGCCCAGGGGTCCAGAAGACGTCCACGGGAGCTGGGACGCCACAGGTCACTGATCTCCCAGTGTAAGTTGTTGTGTCTGTTCCTGTCTCGGGTGCAACGGGAGTGTCCAGGAACCTCCGAGGGTTTTTATCCCTCTCCGAGCGTGGCCTGATTTCAGCTGATCTTCTACAAGTAGTCCTCAACTTACAACCGCTAGTTGAGTGACTGTTCGAAGTTACAACATCACTAAAAAAAAGTGACTTATGACCGCTTTTCATATTTACAATCTTTGCAACCATGGTCATGTGATCAAAATACACATGGCTTGGCAACTGACTTGTAGTTATGACAGTTGCAGTGTCCCGGGGTCATGTGATCCCCTTTGACAACCTTCTGACCAGCGAAGTCAATGGGGAAGTCAATGGGGACTTCACTACTGCGTTGCTGGTTTAACAACTGCAGAGATTCACTTAACCTGTGGCAAGAAAAGTTGGAAAATGGGGCAAAACTCACTTAACAAGTGTCTCACTTAGCAACAAAGATTTTGGGCTCCATTGTGGTCATAAGTTGAGGACTACCTGTACTCTTACATGCCAGTTGGCCTCAGGCTATTGGTCTATGTGTGGTCTAGGCCAGAACACACAGTTGTAGCTGATTGGTTGGAGTGCTGGTTAATGCATGAGGCAATCTACACTGTGATTGGTTGCTGTGGGTGAAAAGGAGGAGTTACCCCTTTTTCCCGCCTTTTTCTTCTCTGTGCTCTGTATACTGTTTAATTTACCTCACAATGTTTCTGTGTTCCTGACTATCTTGTCTGCTCATGCATGAGGCAATCTATGCTGTGATTGGTTGCTGTGAGTGAAAACGGGGAGGACCCCTTTTTCCTGCCTTTTTCTTCTGCTGTTTACATTTACCTCATGATGTTCCTATCTCGTCTGCAGTGAATGTAGATGTTAAATATATTTATTTATGTAAAACTACAAGTTTCTGTCAGGATCTCTAACTTCAATTGGACACCTGGCGCGCAATTCCACGCTATGTCTGATGTTGTAGTGACTTAGGACCCTTTTTCAGAGTTCTGACCGTTGCAGCTTCCCTGTGGTCACGTGATCAAAATTCAGATGCTTGGTAACTAATGATTGTTACAGAATCCTGGGGTCACGTGATCACCGTTTATAACCTTCCCAGCTGGCTTTTGACAAGCAAAGTCAATGGGGGAAAGCCAGATTCGCTTAACGCCCCCATGGTTCACTTAGCAATGGTGATTCACTTAATAATCATGGCAAAAAAGGTCGCAAAATGGCACGCGACTCACTTAACAACGGCCTTGCTTAGTAATGGAAGTTTTTGGATCAGTTGACACTGTAAGTTGAGGACTGTCTGTATTCATGTCCCTAAGTGCTAGGACACTTCAGAGGCTCCTAGATTTTCACATTTTTAAAAACATCGCACAATCGGCCAAACCTTCTAAGAGCTTCGGCATGCTGAGAAAGTCAAACGTGTGCATAATTTTGAGGTTCTCACACCATCGCTGGGTAACGTTGCGTAAGGGTCACACCACCTGTGATCACAGAAGGTCCACAAGGATTAGTGGTCCCCTGAAACTCCCGTTGGTTTTTTAAAGATCCCTCTTAAAGGTGGACATTTAGAACAGAACAGGATAACGAAGTTGGAAGGGACCTTGGAGGTCTTCTAGTCCAACCCCCTGCTCAAGCAGAAGACCTTATCACATCCCAGACAAATGGTCATTTAGCCTCTTCGTAAAAACCTCCAGTGATGGAGCGCCTACAATTTCTGGAGGCGAGTAGTTCCGCTGGTTAATTGTCCTCGCTGTCAGGAAGTTTCTCCTTAGTTTCTCTCCTTGGTTAGTTTCCATCCGTTGCTTCTTCTCCTGCCTTCAGGTGCTTTGGAGAACAGGTGTAGCCCCCCCTCCTCTTCTTTGGGGCAGCCCCTCAGATATTGGAAGATGCTATCCTGCCGCCCCTAGTCCTCCTTTTCATTAAAATAGACCTACTCACTTTTCATAAACCGCTTCTCTCCGAAGGAAACAGACTTCTAAAACAGAGATAATCAGTTAATCACATCAAGATTGCCACAGGGAAAGACCCCAATCTAACCCAATCAACTGCTTTGTGGAAGGGTAATCCGCATAACCCCTTTTGCAATTAAATCCAGATCCTGCCTCCCGAGTCAGTGGGAACAAAGGATCAACTGGAATTGCGACTGTTTGAGCAGAAAACAAAGGCTGGGCTACACTTGGCTTTGTTGTGATGATGTGGTGGGCTTTATTTGGATTTCATTGTACGCTTGCGTAGACATGAGACTTGTATAAGAGCCAGCTGATATGTGTAGGCTGGAAGGGAATTTGGAGGTCTTCTAGTCCAACCCCCTCCTTAAGCAGGAGACTCTCTACCATTTCAGACGAGTGGCTGTCCAGTCTCTTCTTAAAAACCTCCCATGATGAAACACCCACAATTTCTGAAGGCAAGTTCTTCCACTGATTAATTGTGTCAGGAAATTCCTCCTTAGTTCCAGGTTGCTTCTCTCCTTGATTAGTCTCCATCTGTTGTTTCTCGTCCTTCCCTCTGCTGCTTTGCTGAACAACATGACACCCCCCCTCTTCTTTGTGGCAGCCCCTCAAATACTGGAATGCTGCTATCATGTCTCCCCTATTTCTTCTTTTCTCCAGACTAAAAAGGTAAAAGGTTAAGGTTCCCCCGCACATGCGTGCTAGTCGTTTCCGACTCTAGGGGCTGGTGGTCATCTCCGTTTCAAATCCGAAGAGCCAGCGCTTGTCCGAGGACGTCTCCGTGGTCATGTGGCCGGCATGACTAGACACCAAAGGCGCACGGAACGCTGTTACCTTCCCACCGTAGAGGTCCCTATTTTTCTACTTGCATTTTTACGTGCTTTCGAACTGCTAGGTTGGCAGAAGCTGGGACGAGTAACAGGTGCTCACTCTGCTACGCGGCACTCGGGATTCGACCCGCCAAACTGCCGACTTTCTGATCGACAAGCTCAGCGTCCTAACCCACTGAGCCAGACTAGCTAAATCCAATTCGTATATTTTAGTCTCCAGGCCTTATAATCGTCTTAGTTGCTTTTCTCTGCACTTTTTTTCCCCCCCAAAGTCTCAACATCTTTTTTTGGAATGTGGTGACCAAAATACTGGACCAAAATGCTGTTATGTCCCCACTAGTCCTTCTTTTCTGTAGACTGGCCGTACCGAAATCCTGCAACCGTTCTTCATATGTTTTAGCCTCCAAGCCTTTGATCCTCTTAGTTGCTCTTCTTTGCGCTTTTCCCCAAAGTCTCAACATCTTTTTGTGATATGATGACCAAAACTGGATGCAGGTACTCCAGGTGTGGCCTGATCTAAGGCTTTATAAAGCGGTGCTAAGACTTCGCGTGATTTTGATTCTATACGGTACCCTGTGGTATGCACATGTAAAGCCGGCCGCTTTTACAGAGAGGACTCGATGTGGTGATAATAATAATAATAATAATAATAATAATAATAATAATAATAATAATAATAATAATAATAATAATAATAATAATAATAATAAGTTGGAAGGGACCTTGGAGGTCATCTAGTCCAACCCCCTCCCCTGCTCAGGCAGGAAACCCTATACCATTTCAGGCAAATGGCTGTCCAGTCTCTTCATCAAAACTTCCAGTGTTGGAGCATTCACAACTTCTGGAGGCAAGTTGTTCCACTGGTTAATTGTTCTAACTGTCAGGAAGTTTCTCCTTAGTTCTAGGCTGCTTCTCTCCTTGACTAGCTTCCATCCGTTGCTTCTTGTCCTGCCTTCAGGGGCTTTGGAGAACAGCTTGACTCCCTCTTCTTTGTGGCAGCCCCTGAGATACTGGAACACTGCTATCATGTCACCCCTCACCCTTCTCTTCATTAAACTACACATAACCAATTCCAGCAACCGTTCTCTATATGTTTTAGCCTCCAGTCCCCCAATCATCTTTGTTGCTCTTCTCTGTACCCTTTCTAGAGTCTCGACATCTTTTTTACATCGTGGTGACCAAAACTGGATGCAGTATTCCAGGTGTGGCCTTACCAAAGCATTGTAAAGTGGCATTAACACTTCACTTGATCTTGATTCTGTCCCTCTGTTAATGCAGCCTAGCACTGTGTTGGCTTTCTTGGCAGCTGCAGCTGCAGAACCATTAATAATAATAAAGGTTACTCGTGCAATGATGTGCCTTTTTGGGGAGAAAGGTTTTACTGCTTGAATATTACCCGTTGATTCATTTCATGGGAATTTGGTCTGAGGGGATGTCTGCCTTTGAGTAAGCAATTCCTGGGGACCAGCCTTCCTGTCTCAGATTCCAGAGTTATAACTGTCTTCACGGCACGAGCTGAGTTGGCCTTTCAAATGGGATTAGTCAAATGTTTATTCATGCTTATTACAAATCCCCGTATATTGCAAGAGGCTCTTGGGGGGTGGAAGGCCCTTTGCAGAACATCACTAGGAGCAAAACCACTGCGGGGATGTCAGTGTTCATACCGCTTTATAATGCCTCGGTAAGACCGCACCTGGAATACTGCATCCAGTTTTGGTCACCACGATAGCAGCCTTCCAGTATCTCAGGGGCTGCCCCAAAGAAGAGGGAGTCAAACTCTTCTGCAAAGCCCCTGAAGGCAGGACGAGAAGCAACGGAAGGAAACTCACCAAGGAGAGAAGCAACCTGGAATTAAAGGAGAAACTTCCTGACTGTGAGAACCCGTTGTTCCACTGATTAATTGTTCTGAATGTCAGGAAGTTTCTCCTTATTTTTAGGTTGGTTCTCTCCTTAAAAACACTGGAGGTTTTTAAGAAGAGACTGGACAGCCATTTGTCTGAAATGGGTTAGAGTTTCCTGCCTGAGCAGGGGGTTGGACTAGAAGACCTCCAAGGTCCCTTCCAGCTCTGTTATTCTATTCTATTCTATTCTATTCTATTCTATTCTATTCTATTCTATTCTATTCTATTCTATTCTATTCTATTCTATTCTATTCTATTCTATTCTATTCTATTCTATTCTATTCTATTCTATTCTATTCTATTCCATATTCTATTCTATTCTATTCTATTCTATTCTATTCTATTCTATTCTATTCTATTCTATTCTATTCTATTCTATTCTATTCTATTCTATTCTATTCTATTCTATTCTATTCTATTCCATTTATTCCATATTCTATTCTATTCTATTCTATTCTATTCTATTCTATTCTATTCTATTCTATTCTATTCTATTCTATTTATTCCATATTCTATTCTATTCTATTCTATTCTATTCTATTCTATTCTATTCTATTCTATTCTATTCTATTCTATTCTATTCTATTCTATTCTATTCTATTCTATTCATTCCATATTCTATTCTATTCTATTCTATTCTATTCTATTCTATTCTATTCTATTCTATTCTATTCTATTCTATTCTATTCTATTCTATTCTATTCTATTCTATTCCATTTATTCCATATTCTATTCTATTCTATTCTATTCTATTCTATTCTATTCTATTCTATTCTATTCTATTCTATTCTATTCTATTCTATTCTATTCTATTCTATTCTATTCTATTCTATTCTATTCTATTCTCTCATATTTTTTCCTGATTTCCCATGGTATTTTTTCAAATGCCACGTGACCAGGAGGACGCTACTACTACAGGGTTAGGTTCGTTTAAGTTCATTTTTAGGTGTGAAAAATGGGCACAAGTCATCTTTTCCGGTGCTGTTGTACCTTTGGAACAGTCAGTAAATGAACTGTCGTAAATCGAGGACTATCTGCAATCCAGATTCTTTCTGAGGCCTCCCGGGACACGAATGGATTTTTTTGTTTTAGAATTAGGATGTGCAGAGTTCCTTCTATTTATTCATTTAAAACTTTAATACAGCCACCCACTTTATAACCCAATGAAAAGTTAAAGCCTCATAAAAGCCATATTACAGCCATAAAACTAAGTCCATTAAACCTTAAGGGCAACAAAACTCTGGCAGAAAGTCAAACCTCTGATCTGCAGTCAGCTCACTTTGTCCCAGCACTTCAGGAGTGGGAAAAGCCTGGCCAAACTTCCACATGCTTAAACATGCTTGGGATAAACACATGTCCATCAACTCATAAAACAATAAAAGTAATATTTTTTTAAAAAAAATTAACAGGGGAAAATAGAACCGTGGTGGTGCAGTGGTGAGATTGCGGCATTAAAGGCTAATTCTGCCCACTGCCGGGAGTTCGATCCTGACCGGCTCAAGGTTGACTCAGCCTTCCATCCTTCTGAGGTCTGTAAAATGAGGACCCAGATTGTTGGGGGCAAATAGGCTGACTCATAAGATGCTGTAAAGCACTATGAAGTGGAGTATAACCCTAAGTGCTAGTGCTAAGTGGGAAGGAAGGAAGGAAGGGAGGGAGGGAGGGAGGGAGGGAGGGAGGAAGGAAAGAAATGGCAATGAGAGGAAGGAAGGAAGGAAGGAAGGAAGGAAGAAAGAAAGGAAGGAAGAAAGGAAGGAAGGAAGGAAGGAAGGACCATGGTGATGCAGTGGTTAGAATGCAGCATTGCAGGCTAAATTCTGCCCGCTGCTGGCAGTTTATTATTCCTAACCGGCTTAAGGGTGACTCAGCCTTCCATCCTTCCAAGGTCACTAAAATGAGGACCCGGATTGTTGGGGAGAATCATGCTGACTCAGAAGATGCTGTAAAGCATTATGAAGTGGTATATAAGTCTAAGTGCGAAGGGAAAGAAGGAGAAGGAAGGAAGGAAGGAAGGAAGGAAGGAAGGAAGGAAGGAAGGAAGGGCCATGGTGGAGCAGTGGTTAGAATGCAGAACTGCAGGATAATTGCGCCCACTGCCAGCAGTTCGAGTCTCACTGACTCAAGGTTGACTCAGCCTTCCGTCCTTCCGAGGTCCATAAAATGAGGACACAGATTGTTGCAGGGGGCAACATGCTGATTCTGTAAAACGCTTAGAGAGGGCTGCAAAGCACTGTGAAGCGGTATATAAGTCTACGTGCTATTGCTAAACGAAAATCAAAATTCAAAGGGCAGGATCACTCAACCGCTGCTGTCAGTTTCTATCCTTTTCTGTTCCATGGAAGGCGAGGAGGGGGGCAGGCCTGCCAAATCCCAATGGGCAGAGTTTTCCATGGGGCAGGGGCTACCAAGGAAAAGGCTTACCGTACTTCCTTGCTGACACAAAATGGTAGGGACTAGGAACATGCGCACTTATCTGACCTGGTAGGACCCAGGTAGGCATCCTTTGGGAGAGGTGGTCCCGCAGATAATCCTGGCCCCTGGACCAAGTAGGGGTTTTCAAGGTGAGGACTAGCACCTTGAATTGCACCAGGGGGAAACCAGCTTGTGTGCAGCTTGCGCACAAAAAGGATTGCATGGGCAAACCTGAGGCCCCCATTACTGGGCACGCTGGCGCCTTCTAGACCAGTTGAAGTTTCCAGGTGGTCTTCAAGGGCAGCCCCACGTAGAGCGGGTTGCAGTAATCTAGACGGGAGATGACCAAGGCATGAGTGATGGTGAGCAAGGCCTCCCAGTCCAGGCAAGGTCACAGCCCTTCTTTGGCATTGCATAGTAGCTTTGTTCCAATTACTCCAGAAGATAGGCTTAAGATACAGAAGGATCTGGACAGACTCAAACACTGGGCGCTATCTAACAAAATGAAATTCAATGGTGAAAAAAGTAAGGTTCTACATTTAGGCAGGAAAAATCAAATGCACAGGTATAGTATAGGTGGTACCTTGCTCAATAGTAGCAACTGTGAGAGGGATCTCGGAGTCCCAGTGGACAATCACTGAAATAGGAGCCAGCCGTGTGCTGCAGCTGCCAAAAAAGCCAACACAGTGCTAGGCTGCATTAACAGAGGGATAGAATCAAGATCGCGTGAAGTACTAATACCACTTTACAAGGCCTTGGTAAGGCCACACCTGGAATACTGCATCCAGTTTTGGTCACCACGATGTAAAAAAGTTGTCGAGACTCTAGAAAGGGTACAGAGAAGAGCAACAAAGATGATGATTGGGGGACTGGAGGCTAAAACATATAGGGAACGGTTGCTGGAATTGGGTATGTGTAGTTTAATGAAGAGAAGGGTGAGGGGTGACATGATAGCAGCGTTCCAGTATCTCAGGGGCTGCCACAAAGAAGAGGGAGTCAAGCTATTCTCCAAAGCACCTGAAGGCAGGACAAGAAGCAACGGATGGAAACTAGTCAAGGAGAGAATAGATTATTGCAATGCTCTCTACATGGGGCTGCCCTTGAAGACCACCCGGAGGCTTCAACTGGTGCAGAATGCGGCCGCGCGGGTAGTGATGGGAGCATCCCGATACTCCCATATTACACCCCTCCTGCGTGAGCTGCATTGGTTACCGGTTGTCCACTGGATGAGATTTAAGGTGCTGGTACTTACCTTTAAAGCCCTACATGGCTTAGGCCCGGGATACTTGCAGGACCGTCTGCTGCCGGGAACGAATTCCCATCGCCCAGTGCGCTCACACAGAGAGGACCTCCTTAGGGTACCGTCGGCTAAACAATGTCGGCTGGCGACCCCCAGGGGGAGGGCCTTCTCTGTGGGAGCGCCAGCCCTATGGAACCAACTCCCCCTTGAACTTCGGACGGCCCCGGATCTCCGGTCCTTTCGCCGCGGCCTCAAAACACACCTTTTCCACCAGGCTGACCTGGACTGACAGGGATTTTAATAATGTCTTAATTTTTAACTTAATTTTAATTTTACTGGGGCTATTAATTTAATTCTTTCTTAACTTTTGTACTATTGTATTTTATTGTTGTTAGCCGCCCTGAGTCCTTCGGGAGATAGGGCGGTATATAAGTCCCAATAATAAATAAATAATAAATAAATAAACCTGGAACTAAGGAGAAACTTCCTGACAGTTAGAACAACTAACCAGTGGAACAACCTGCCTCCAGAAGTGGTGAACGCTCCAACACTGGAGGTTTTTAAGAAGAGACTGGACAGCCATTTGCCTGAAATGGTATAAGGTTTCCTGCCTGAGCAGGGGGTTGGACTAGATGACCTCCAAGGTCCCTTCCAACATCATCATCATCATCATCATCATCATCATCATCATCATCATCATCATCATTATTATTATTATTATTATTATTATTATTATTATTATTATTATTATTATTATTATTATTATTATTATTATTATTATTTAAAAGAATGCATGTGGCCATTCAATTCACCCTCAGTGACAAAGATAAAAACCCAACATAAAAACAGGAAAAAGCAAGAATCTCTCTCTCTCTCTCTCTCTCACACACACACACCCGGTAATAACAATCGGATGAGCCGCTTGATTGGGCTCCGTCCCACTCTGGGGTCCCCATCCCCGTTGGCAAAAGCAGGACTTCAGGGCTTTGGGAAAGACTGTGAAAGTGGGGGCCAGCCTTGCCCCTGCAGGGGTGGTGTTCTAAAGGGAGGGGGCCACCACAGAGAAGACCCCCCCTTCTTGGTCCCGCTTAGGAGAGGGGACCCGTAGCATCCCCTGCCTCCAGTATAGGTTGGGTGGATGTAAGTGGGGAAAGGTGGTCCTTCGAGTAACGCGGAGGGAGCCACCACAGAGAAGACCCTCCCCCTTGGTCCCTCTATATCAGGGGGTCTTGAAGCTTGGCCCTTTTATGACTTGTGGGCTTCAACTCCCAGAATTCCTCAGCCAGGCACGTGCCTGGCTGAGGAATGCTGGGAGTGGAAGTCCACAAGTCATAAAAGGGCCGAGTTTGAAGACCCCTGCTCTTTTATGGACATCCTTAGGAGAGTGGACCCACGACATCTCCTGCTTCCTCCGATCCGGTGGGCTGGGTGGAGGTAACCATGAAGAGACGGTCCTTCAGATCACCTGGTCGGTCCCAAGCCACGTCGGGCCTTAAAGGTGACTGCAGCAGCTTGAAGGGGACACGGAAGCAAATCGGCCGCCAGTGCAGTTCCCACATGACACCCGCGCATGTGTTTTCCTCCCCATGCTGACCTCTGTCCCTCTTCTGATTTCAGACAGCACTTTGTTCGAGAGCTACACGGAGGGGGAAATCCACCAGCTGATCTCCACCTTGATCGAGCGCTACAGCCAATCCATGAACTCGGGAGAACACGAGCTGCCTCTCTTCGCCAAAGCCGGCAACCGGATGAAGCGCGCCAAGGCCCGCCACAAGCCCTGCTCCCTCAAGGAGCTGGAGGTGACCATCAGCGAGCTGGGCCTGGGGTACAATTCGGACGAGACCGTCCTCTTCCGCTACTGCAGCGGGACCTGCGACTCGGCCGTGCGGAACTACGACCTCTCCCTGAAGCACGTGCGGAGCATGAGGAAGATCCGGAAGGAGAAGGTGCGAGCCCGTCCGTGCTGCCGACCGTTGTCCTACGACGATGACATCTCGTTCTTGGACACGGGCAACCGATACTACACCGTAAACGAGGTCTCGGCCAAGGAATGCGGGTGCGTGTGACCGGGAGGAGGAAACGCCAACGAGAAGGAAGAGAGTCTCCATCTCCATCTCCCTGGTACCACCGTGGGGTAACAGCCAGGGTGTACCTCCAGGAGGATAGCAAAAGAGAGCAGACGAGAGAGGACCGGAGGTGGACAACTGCTTGGAAGTTCTACCTCGAGGATGGCGGTGCGGGAACAGGGGCCAAAGGACTCACAGCTGGGGAACCAGCATCTTTGGCAGGATACGTCGAGCAGCTGGGAAGCAGAGATGGCTATATTTGGGGCCTCTCCCAAGAGTTTCCACCTTCTGAGCAGATGAGGCATTGGGCACTGGACAGAAGGCCCTTCTGGGCTTCCACAAAAGGGGGAGGGGGGGGGCTTCCCAGAACTGATGCTGCGTGGTTGGGAAGAAGAAAAAAAAACGAGAGCGCTTGACTCGTTCCCAGCTTTCCGTGCACAAGGAAGGGGTCTGGCCTGTGATCTTCGACAGATTGTGTCTGCTGACATGCGCGGGCGAAGCCTGGGAGGTCCTCCGTTAAGTGATTCCATTTGGGAACCGATGCGGCAGGGCGGAGAGGGGGGAACCCGTTCCTGTCTGGCAGGCCAAGATTCTGTTTCTTTAAAAGACTTGCCGGAAAAAGAGGTTGACAGGTTGAGGGGACGATCCCAATGTTGTGTTCACGTACAAGCGCCGTGATCGACAGGACCGTTTAAAAATAATATATATATATATATTATTTTTATATTAATATATATATACATATATATACATATATATATATACATATATATATATATATATATATATATATATATATATATATATATATATATATATATATATATATATATATATATATATATATATATATATATATATATATATATATATATATATATATATATATATATATATATATATATATATATATATAAGGAACGTGGACCTAGGTCTAAAATATCGACAGATATGTACAAAACCTCATTCGTCAACCATCAGTGCAACAACTTCTTAATGGGGTCTGTTCTGCACACGAGGCAGAGCTGAATTTAAATGGCGAAGATCAGTGTGGCGTTCAGACACAAAACACCTGTGGGGAATGGCAGAAGGCCCTGGGTTCAGTCTTTGCACCTTGATAGTCTGCCAAGCATCCTGCATTAGAGGGGGCCAGGTTGAGTGGGCTTAATCCAAGGCAGCTGTTCCGAAAATCCCTATGGCACAGAGGGATCCTGAGGACCAGTAACTTACTTTGCTTTTAGGGGACAGGGTGGAGACTAAGAAGGACTGGAGTTTCAGCATCCTGGGGTGGAGGGGTGGGGGGGTTTGGATGATGAGGAGAACTCGGTTTGCTGGTTGCCTTGCCTACCCTTGTGGGGGGACAGGGGGGCAGAACACAGTCCTTCAGCCACAAGGATGGTGGTTTGTGTTCAAGAGTGGGGCTCACTCCACATTCTCAATTGCTGCTGTTAGTGCAAGCAACTCTTTGGACCTTGTCCGTTGCGGAGCGGAAAGTCTGGCCAAACTTTTTAAAGTCTTTACGGTGTAAACCCTAGGACAGGGGTAGGCCACCTTGGCTCTTTTATGACTCACGGACTTGAAGTCTGTGAGTCATAAAAGAGTCGAGGTGGCCTACCCCTGCACTAGGATCATAGAGCTGGAAGGGACCTCAGAGGTCATCAAGCCCATTCGCCAGAGACTATCCAGTCTCTGAGAAGCTCCAGGGAAGAAACCATTTGCCAAACCTAATCTCACACATTCCTGATATCTAATCCCGTGTTTCTCAACCTTGGGCCCTTGAAGGTGGGTGGACTTCTTGGCTGGTTGGGGAATTCTGGGCGTTGAAGTCCATCCATCTTCAAGGGCCCAAAGGTGAGAAACACCGCTTTAATCCAGATTTATACCCTTGAAGTTTCATCCCATTCATTCTGCTCTCGCCTTTGAGAGCATCCGAGAAGTCCGAACCTTTTCCAGCCCTTCAGAGTTTTGAGGACCCTCTCACGCCCGCCCCCCCACTCAGCCTTCTTCTCTGCAAGCTCAACCTCTCCACATCTTTCCCCCGATCCCCACAGAGACCTGGATTCAAGATAAGGCCTCCCGCCATTTTAGCGGCCCTTCCCTTCCTTTCCAATTTTATCCACCTAAGGAGATGCGGCATCCCCGTCGCCATCCCACCTCCCGCCTCTGTCCCCCTCTGCAGACCCCCCCCCAACTTCTCTTTGAGGCAGCAGGTGAGGAGGTCACGCTAATATTTCGCACCTTGGCACGTCATCGGGAGTGGCCAAAGAAATCTCCAGGCGGGATAGACGAGAGGAAAGGAAAGGAATGTAGAGAGGTCTGATTTAACCCAATCCTAATCCTAATCCCCATCCCCATTCTCCTCTCCTCGCTTCTCTTTTTTCAGTAGCCACGGCAGCCATCTTGGACTTTTTTTGTGACTGCCCCCTTTCTCATATTAGGACGAATGGAGCCTCTCTCCTGGGGGCAAGATGGTGGGGGCACAAAAGAGGGGGTCCGAGATTTAGGTCATGCTAGGGGCAAGGAAGGAAAAAGGCCCTGGGGGTCTCCAGCTATGTCCGTGACTTTCCACCCCAGAAGGAGACTCTTTCCTTCTGGACATTTGCAGGAACCCAGAACCCATGTTGCCAAGACCCGCCCCCTTCCCCTTCCCGGGGTCCTGATTTGTTTCTTGGGCAATCGGGGATGTCCTCTCCTTGCCTCTTTCCTCTTTTCCTGTCCCGTTGGTGAATTAGTTCCACCAGTCTTGGGACTCCAGAGCATTTGTGTTCCGGAAGTCCACGAGGACTAGCCTCTTGGAATAGAGAGGGACCAATTTGCCCCTCTGTCCCCACTGACGCCAGGGCGTTGTGCTCCGTCCTTCGGTGGCACACCTTCTTAGGGAAGAGTGGGGGGGGGAGGGATGGGGTGTGTGTGTGTCTCTTCAGGAGTCCCCAGACCCATTTCTTCTCTCTGGAGTCACAGGTTGAGAAGTGCTGCTTTTCCCCCCAGGGACTTTTTGTGCCACCTGGGTGTGCAGGGCAGTGCGCAGTCTGCCTTCAGAACAAGGGCACTCCTGGTGGGATCCGTGTGTGTGTGTGTGTGTGTTTGTGTCCCTGTGTGTGTGTGTGTGTGTGTGTGTGCACGCCAGGCAAGGCTGCGTTGCTGGAGGGGAGACCTGTGGGTCTCGGAGACTGCTGCCAAGGGCTTTTGTTTCCTGTGGGGCAGGATCGTGAGGCAGTCTGCCCGGATCCCTCGCCTGGATTGCCTGGGGCAGAAGGGGGTCAGTTTCTCTGTGGGGGGTTCCTGCCTTTGAGATGTTAGACACTTGAACCCATCCTCCTCAGCCAGGGGATTGTAGCCCATGCGTGCCTGGAACTGGCCAAGGCTGGGCTGACTGGCAGCTGCCAGGCGCAAACTGGCATCTCTTTCCAAGCCGTTCTGGGAAGCCACGGTGCCCCAACTTTTCTGTGCCCCTCTCCCCCCACACCCCCGGGGCTTCATTTCCTCTTGGCTTGGCCTGCTTGACCTCCCTCCCCCCTTTCCCCCTCTTGGGGTCCCTCCCTTGGGCTCCTCTCTCCGCAGAGCCCCCTTCCCAATGCTTCTCCTTGGAAGCCCCCTCCCCAGAGCCCCTTGGCCCCCTCCCCTTCCAGGCTCAAGACCTTCTTTGAACCCCCCCCATCCTCGGGCCCTCTGCCCATCCTCCTTGGAGAGAGGAGGGGAGTGAAAGATCCCCAGCCCCAGTGCCACCTTGGGGCTGCCCCCCCCTCGCCTCAGGCTGCCTGCAAAAGGACCCTCTGCCCCAGACTTGGAGGGCTCTTGTCCCCCCCCCCGAGCTGACTTCCTCTCCCCACCCGTTCGGAGGTTTTCCAGGGGTGCAAGAAGGGTCCCCGACGAAAGCTTCTTCCACCGCCAGGGGTTTTCATCCAGCCAGCCCTCCCACCGCGCCCCCTCCGTTGACCTCCCCCCCTCTTTCTGGGTTCCCGGGGACCGTGGGGGATTGTGGGGTGAAGCAGAAGCAGGAGGTGAGAAGCGGGGTGGGTGCCAGCAATGACCCCTCCCTGTGCTTGCCCCTCTTTACCGCTTGACCCACGGGGCAGCATCGGCACAGAGCTCGGCAGGTGCCCCAGGAGGGGTCCTCCGTCTCCTATGGGGCAGGGTGGTCTGGCTGACCCCCTGGAAAAGGAGGGAGGCATCCTGAGCCGTCAGCGGGCGGCTGCTTCCCTTCGCCCCATGGAGCAGTCTAGGGGGCAGGCGGGAATGGAAGGGGGCAGGCAAGTTCTCTCGGGGGGGGGGAAATTTTCCCATCCCAGCAATTCCACAGGGAGTCCTCACTTTACGTCCACGACTGGGTGGTGGTGCAGGATTTCTGTAGCTCAGCAAAAGGGGCTTAAGTCATTCGCGCTCCATTTTACCACTGTTTGTGCCACGGCCGTTAAGCGAATCGATTTGCAATTCTTAAGCCGATCACGGCTGGGAAGGTCACTCTGAACGGTCATTGAATGAGTGATTGTAAGTCGGGGACTAGCTCTAAGGGAGATGTTTTCCCAGCTTGAAGCCCCTGGCATCTCTGGCCCGGTGGGCTCCGGGCCCCTTGAATCTAGGTTCAACCTGTCCACATCTTGCAAGATTGACAGCCGTCCCTTAGTATTTGTTCCACCAATCCGAGGCTCTCGCCTTCTCCACGGGCCGCCCTGAAGTTTCTCACTGAGTTCGGCTTAAGACGTTGACGCGATAAATCTCTGTATTTTATTCTCCATGAACTCTATTTATTCGAAGTTAACTTATGATATTTATTTTAGGTACCGTCCAAAGTGCATTTGAACTTTCCGGGACTGTTTTATCTCAATTTCCGGCTTTTCCTCGTGTTGTTTTGTTGCTGATCTTTTTCTTTTTTTAATTTATTGCACAAAAATGGTACCGGAGTTTATTTGACTTTCGGCTCTGGCTCTTTTTTATTTTTATTTTTTTTACCGTTTTCCTTCCGGGGGGGGGGGGGAAGCAAAGCAAAAGTAAAAATCGTAAGGAGTAAATGCCTTAAAACCCAACCCAAACCGAGTAGAGTGGTGGTGCCTATTCAAAGCAAGCGGGGAGGGGTGTGTGGGGGGGAAAGCAATTAATTAAAAAGAACGACTTATGAAAGAAAAGAGGTCTTTTTGTGTTGATTCTCCTTTTGTGGCATAACTAACACAACCTTCCCGCCCCGGAAGGGTATTGCAAGCCGTCACTTGCTCCAGACCGGAGACAAACAAACCGTTTTTGGAACTGCAAGCTAAAATCGATCCTTAGCTTCCCACCGCAGCAAAAAGCAGTAAAAAATAAAAATAAAAATGCATCCTTAAAAACTGCTCAGTTCGGCACAAAAACCCAGGAAGAGAGATTTGCAGTTAGAGAGAATTAGAGGTCGGGATCTTGCCTGGAACCGAAGAGATGGGTTTTGAAGTTCCTGCAGTTCGGCAGGCTCTGGGAGGTCATCTAGTCCAACCCCCTTGTCTAGGGCAGCCTTCCCAACAGCCCTTATGGACCCATCTTTAATGAGTTTAACGAAGAGAAGGGTGAGGGGTGACATGATAGCAGTGTTCCAGTATCCAAGGGGCTGCCCCAAAGAAGAGGGAGTCAAGCTCTTCTCCAAAGCGCCTGAAGGCAGGACAACAAGCGATGGGTGGAAAGTAACCAAGGAGAGAAGCAACCTAGAACTAAGGAGAAACTTCCTGACAGTGAGAACAATTAACCAGTGGAACTACCTGCCTCCAGAAGTGGTGAATGCTCCAACACTGGAAGTTTTTAAGAAGAGACTGGACAGCCGTTTTTCTGAAATGGTATAGGGTTTCCTGCCTGAGCAGGGGGTTGGACTAGATGACTTCCAAGGTCCCTTCCAACATTATTATTATTATTATGTTATATATCTCCGGCAAAGGAGAGTCGGTAGCTGCCTGAAGCTGCCAGTTCCTTTTCCTAAACAGATTTGACAGGGGAGATTTTTGTTTTTCTGACGTTAAACCGACCTAGGCAGCCTTGTGAATTAACCCAGCGGTTTCTGGGACTGCTCTGAAATAATCCTGCCTTTTGCCGCCTTTGCAGACTCTAGCAGGTGGATGCTGCGTCCTTCTCCTCCAGACTAAACATCGGCTATGCGTCATGCCTCGCTTTAATGACGGGTGTTGTTTTTTTTCCTTTTACCCTTCTGCCGATCATTCCTACAGGAAGTCGATGGGAACTATTGAAGCATTAAAATCACTTAAGGTTTATTTGTTGTATTTAAGACCACTTAAATATGAGCCAGCCACGTGCGGCAGCAGCCAAAGAAACCAATACAATCCTTGCCCGGTATGAACAGAGGCGCAGAATCAAAATCACGTGAAGTCTTAGTACCGCTTTGCAAAGTCTTAGTAAGGCCACGCCTGGAATGCCTGCATCCAGTTTCGGTCCCCGCATTACAAAAAAAATGGGGTTGAGACTTTGGAAAAAGTGCAGAGAAGAGCAGCTAAGATGATCAAAGGCCAGGAGGCTAAAACATATGAAGATCCGTTGCAGTATTTGGGTTTGGCCAGTTGAAAGAAAAGAAGGAAGGGGTGGTGGTGGGGGGAATGATAGCAGCATTCCAGTATTTGGGGGGCTGCCACAAAGAAGAGGGAGTCAAGCTATTCTCCAAAGCACCCGAAGGCAGGACAAGAAGCAACGGATGGAAACTCATCAAGGAGAGAAGCAACCTGGAATTAAGGAGGAATTTGCTAATAGTGAGGATAATCAACCAGCGGAACAGCTTGCCACTAGAAGTTGTGGGTGCTCCACCACTGGAGTTTTTTAAAGAAGAGATTGGACAAGCTACTTGTCTGAAATGGTATAGGGTCTCCTCTGGAGCAGGGGGGTTAGACTAGAAGACCTCCAAGGTCCCCTCCAGCTCTATTCGGATTTAAAAAAACACAAAACCTAAGGACTAGGAGCTTGGGTTGCATCGGAACGCAAGGCAAGACAACCCTGAAAAATGATTTCACACTGCCCTTTTTTAGAAAGAAAGAAAGAAAGAAAGAAAGAAAGAAAGAGACAGAAAGAAAGAAAGAGAGAAAGAAAGAAAGAAAGAAAGAAAGAAAGAAAGAAAGAAAGAAAGAAAGGAGGGAAAAACAGCTTTAGAAAGCCCTGAAGATTTATCTCACTTTGAGGAATGGAAAAATGCTGGGTTTACATTTGTCCGCCTGCCACCCAGCCTCCCGACAGCAGCGGGAACAGGCAGGATGGGTTTACTGGACTCAAACTATTCAAAGCTCCACACTGTAAATATTTTATTAAGCATCTCTGAAGTCTCATAAATCTCGGGTTTCTTGAAAGAGGAACGGACAGCCCGACTTGGCCCTGCGATGGGGTTCTTGGTGGGGCGGGGGAGGGGGGAAGGGGGGAAAGAGCGAGGGTGTGTGTGTGTGTTTCAAGCCAGGCCGTTTGGTGGCATCCAGACAGTGGGGCGTTTGCCAAAGGTGCAGAGAAGGATGCAGCCGCAAGGAGAGAGCCCAAAAAAGTGTTTGGGGAATGATGCAAGGGGAGCAGAAGCACCCCTGGGATGGGAAGACACCCCCCACCCACCAGAAGGTACACCTGGTGATCCTCAGCCATCAACAGGGACTTGGGGGGGCACACAGAACCACGGAAGGTGTGCCTCAACTTGGCCTAAACCACGCGAACCCCTTTTTTTAAGGCTACTCTTGCACAGCCTCCCGAAATTGTGAATGCTCCAAGACTGGAAGTTTTTAAGAAGAGACTGGACAGCCATTTGACTGAAATGGTATAGGGTTTCCTGCCTGAGCAGGGGGTTGGACTAGATGATCTCCAAGGGACCTTCCTAATCTGTTATGCTCTATTCAGTCTAGAGCAGGGGTGCCCAATCCTTGGCAATTTTTAAGACCGGTGTTCTGTTCTAGCCCAAGGTAAAGTTTTGTTGTTGTTGTTGTTTTAAAAAATCAAGTCAAGTAGAAAACTAAGTCGCGGGCACAACCCTTTTACATAGGTCCCTCACATTTTTCTCTATGTTGCCAATTTCCATATTCTTCTGCCCTTGGATGGGGAAGAACAAGTTACACAATATTTACAGGCTACACCTTAGGCTTCTGCTGGGGTGGGGGCGGGGTGGGAGGTGGCCTAAGGGCTCGTGCATTTAACCTGCCTTGTGGTTCTTCTTGGAACAACAAAGTTGGGTCATATAAATCATTTATGAAGCTGTTGAAGAGTCCTGGGCCTAAGACAGATGCTTGGAGTTTACATGATTCCCTCCAGGTAGTTGCAGTTCCATTGAGGACGACCCGTTGAATGTGGTTGGTCAGCTGGCTACGAATCCATCTGGTGGTGAAGTGGTCTAACCCACGTCTTCCTTGGTAAGGCCACACTTGGAATCCTGCATCCCGTTTTGGTCACCATGATTGTAAAAAAGAGGTTGAGACTCTAGAAAGAGTGCAGAGAAGGGCAACAAAGATGATCAGTGGGGCTGGAGGCTAAAACATATAAGGAACGGTCGCTGGAATTGGGTCTGTGCAGTTTAATGAAGAGAAGGACCAGGGGTGACATGATAGCCATGTATTAATGTCTTAAGGGGCTGCCCCAAAGAAGAAGGAGTCAAGCTATTCTCCCAAGCACCCGAAGGCAGGACAAGAAGCAACAGATGGAAACTCATCAAGGAGAGAAGCAACCTAGAACTAAGGAGAAACTTCCTGACAGTTAGAACAATTAATCAGTGGAACAACCTGCCTCCAGAAGCTGTGAATGCTCTAACACTGGAAGTTTTTAAGAAGAGACGACAGCCATTTGTCTGAAATGGCATAAGTAGGGTTTCCTGCCTGAGCAGGGGGTTGGACTAGAAGACCTCCAAGGTCCCTTCCAGTTCTATTCTGTTCTGTTCTGTTCCGTTCTGTTCCGTTTTATTCTATTCTTCCGTTGTATTCTATTCTTGCCAAGAAGTAGATTATGGTCTACTTGGCCAAATGTCCACAGCCTTTCATTGGTCCGGTAATTTAGTATGACATAAGATCATAATTGGGCCCCAAATCCCAGTTGCTAAGCAAGACAGCCGATAAGTGAGTTTTGCCCCATTTAACAACCTTGTTTGCCACAGCTCAAGTGAATCACCACAGTTGTTAAGTTAGCAACACAGTTGGCTTCCCCACTGACTTTGCTTGTCAGACGTTCACAAAAGGAGAGTGGGAGGCTGCGACCGTCACAAATACGGGCCAGTTGCCAAGCATCTGAATTTGGATCACGTCACCACGGGGATGCTGCAATAATGGTCATTGGGCCTTGGTGGAGCAGTGGGCTGATGCCTCCTTAAGTAACACCAGCTGCCTGCCATTAGTGCAGGTTCGAGTCCCACCAGGCTCAAGGTTGACTCAGCCTTCCATCCTTCCCAGGTAGGTAAAATGAGAACCCAGATTGTTGGGGGCAATTAAGCTGACTTTGTAATAATGCTGCTTGGGGGGGGGGGGCAAAAGCCCTAATAAGCAGGCATATACATAGAATGAAGGCTATTGCTAAGCACATTGATTTGTGCTTTAAATTGTAAGCCGCCCTGAGTCTTCGGAGAAGGGCAGGATATAAATGGGATTTAAAAAAATAGAATAGAATAGAATAGAATAGAATAGAATAGAATAGAATAGAATAGAATAGAATAGAATAGAATAGAATAGAATAGAATAGAATAGAATAGAATAGAATAGCCTTGGTGGAGCAGTGGGCTAATGCCTCCTTAAGTAACACCAGCTGCCTGCAATTAGTGCAAGTTCGAGTCCCACCAGGCTCAAGGTTGACTCAGCCTTCCATCCTTCCGAGGTAGGTAAAATGAGGACCCAGATTGTTGGGGGGGCAATAAAAGCTGACTTTCTAATAATGCCGCTTGGGGGTTGTGTGAAAGCTCTAATAAAGCAGGCATGTACATAGAATGAAGGCTACTGCTAAGCTTGTAAGCCGCCCTGAGTCTTCGGAGAAGGGCGGGATATAAATGGGATTAAATTAAGTGTGAAAAGTGGTAAAAACAACAACAAGAACAACAACAGAACAACAGAGTGGGAAGGAGCCTTAGAGGTCATCTAGTCCAACCTAGCTACATACTGGTGGGGAAAAGTTCAAAGTTCAGTTTTTGCACTGCTGCTTCACTTGAAGTGGCCACTAAAGGAATGGCTGTAAATCAAGGATAGTCCTGCGTTCCTGAAAACCAGTTTGGCTTGGGACAGCTTAAGCTCAGTGCATCCCTGGGAAGGTACAAAATGACACCGACATCGCAAGCATACAACAGAAAAAAAAAGTTTCCAGAACACGTTGGTGCCATTGTGAAATACTGGTAAACAAAGGTCTGTCCCAGAATGTCACAATCAAGACGAAGTATGTGAAAAATAACAAAGGAAGGATTGTAACACAGAAGGGCCAGCCTCAATGAAAGGGGCATTGTTGTGGTCGTCTTGTAGCTACGTTGTCACATCACCGGGGTAATATTTCTCAACCTTGGGACTTTGAAGATGGAGGGACATCAACTCCCAGAATCCATAGAATAGAATGGAATGGAATGGAGAATAGAGTAGAGTAGAGTAGAACAGAACAGAACAAAATAGAATAGAATAGAATAAACAAGAGTTGGAAGGGACCTTGGAGGTCATCTAGTCCAACCCCCTGCTCAGGCAGGAAACCGTATACCATTTTAGACAAATGGCTGTCCAGTCTCTTCTTAAAAACTTCCAGTGTTGGAGCATTCACAGCTTCTGGAGGCAGGTTGTTCCATTGGTTAATTCTTCTGTCAGGAAATTAAATTTCTCCTTAATTCCAGGTTGCTTCTCTCTTTGGTTAGTTTCCATCCGTTGCTTCTTGTCCTGCCTTCAGGCGCTTTGGAGAATAGCTTGACTCCCTCTTCTGTGGGGCAGCCCCTCAAATATTGGAAGACTGTTATCATGTCCCCCCTCGTCCTTCTCTTCATTAAACTAAAGGTAAAGGTAAAAGTTCCCCCGCACATGCGTGCTAATCGTTTCCAACTCTAGGGGCCGGTGCTCATCTCCGTTTCAAAGCCAAAGAGCCAGCGCTTGTCCGAGGACGTCTCCGTGGTCATGTGGCCGGCATGACTAGACGCCAAAGGCGCACGGAACGCTGTTACCTTCCCACCGGAGTGGTCCCTATTTTTCTACTTGCCTTTTTACGTGCTTTCGAACTGCTAGGTTGGCAGAAGCTGGGACGAGTAACAGGCGCTCACTCTGTTACGCGGCACTCGGGATTCGACCCACCAAACTGCCGACCATCTGATCGACAAGTTCAGCGTCCTAACCCACTGAGCCACCGTGTCCCCTTCATTAAAACTAGACATACCCAATTCCATCAACCGTTCCTTATATGTTTTAGCCTCCCGTCCCCTGATCATCTTTGTTGCTCTTCTTTGCACTCTTTCCAGAGTCTCCACATCTTTTTTACAACGAGGTGACCAAAATGGGATGCAGCATTCCGGATGTGGCCTTACCAAGGCCTTGTAAAGTGGTATTATCACTTCAGGTGATCTTGATTCTCTCCCTCTGTTGATGCAGCCTAGAACTGTGTTGGCTTTTTTGGCAGCTGCCGCACACGGCTGGCTCCTATTTAAGGGATTGTCCACTAGGACTCCGAGGTCCTTTGGTTTGAATTTAGTTCAAATGTGAAACCAGGAAAAGAAGAAATTTTTTAGCACAATGTCTCCACGATGAATTTTGTAGTATTCTCCTTGGTAAACACCCTCTGGAGTCTTTCAGGGATGTGGTGGGACACCTATGTCTTAGAGGTAGGATGTGTGTGTGTGTAAGTGTGTGCACGTGTCAAAAATACTTGATGGTGTAGCCTCACCCCTCACTTACCTGCGTGTGTGTGTTGCAGAAGGGCGGGGTTTTGATCCACAGTCCCAGATGCTAATCTGACTTTTTTTTTTACCTCCTGATGGATGTGCCTACATAGATGAAGGATCCAGAATTTGGCTAAAAGCTCTGGAAGGAACATATCACTTCACATGTTTATTTTTCCAGCCCTGCCTGCGTAAACAGGTCAGAGATATTGTCTGGAATTGTCTGGGGTCTCCGGCTGGAGGGGTTGGACTAGAAGACCTCCCAGGACCCTATTCTGATTGATTGATCTGGATGCTAGTCTGGCGTTCCAAAGGAGAACGACTGTTTAATGTTTACCTTCAACTTCAGCTTACATCGTTCATAGCCATCAAAAGCACAGTTTTGGAGAAAGGCCCATTGACTCTCAACAGAATAGAAACTAACCGAGTCAGAAGGGGCCTTGGAGGTCTTCTAGTCCAACCCCCTGCCCAATACCGTTTCAGACTAATGATTGCCCAATTTCTTCTTGAAAACCTCCAGTGATGGAGCACACACAGCTTCTGGAGGCAAGCCATTCCATTGGTTAATCCTTTTCACTTGTCAAAAAAATTCAATCAGAATGAGTTGGGAGAGTCCTTGAAGGTCTTCTAGTTCAACCCCTTGCTCAAGCACCATTTCACACAGGTGGGTGTCTGGTCTCTTCTTCAAAACCTCCAGTGATGGAGCACCCACAGCTTCTGGTGGCAAGCTGTTCCACTGGTTAATTGTCCTCGCTGTTGGGAAGTTTCTCCTTAACTCCAGGTTGCTTCTCTCCTTGATTAGTTTCCATCCGTTGCTTCTTCTCCTGCCTTCAGGTGCTTTGGAGAATAGCTTGACTCCCTCTTCTTTGGGGCAGCCCCTCAAATACTGAAACGCTGCTATCATGTCTCCCCTAATTCTTCTTTTCTCTAGACTAGCCAAACCCAAGTCCTGCAGCCGTCCTTCGTATGTTTTAGTCTCCAGTCTCCTTTGATCATCTTAGTTGCTCTTCTCTGCACTTTTCCCAAAGTCTCAACGTCTTTTTTGTAACTTGGTGAACAAAACTGGGATGCAGGTATTCTGGGTGTGGCCTTGCTAAAGCTTTTAGAAAGTGGTCCTAAAAGAAATTTAGGAACCCATCTTGGAACGTAGCCATAGCCTGTCCTTCAAGACCTGACGATCTGAACATTCGTTCCTGATGCTTCCCAAGGAAGACCAGAGCATCCTTCAGGCCATCGCTGGCTGTCCTGCGATGCATTGTGGGAAAATCCCGAGACTTCAGATGGATAGGCTTGCCTTTCCTGAGATTGGGAAAGCCCTCTTTTCCCCCCCTGCCTGCTCTCTACATAGTTCCTCCTCCAGCGGCTTTTTCAGCCTCCTGTTCCAAACCACTTGCAGGCATCTGGAGCTCATTTGGGCCAGATGTTTCCAGAAGGAGAGGAATGGCATTCATGGGTTATTTCATCCCCGGGGCCTCACCAGGATTCCTCAAGTGGGACGTTGGTCACTTTGGGGTGAGGTTTTTTCTTTTTTTTGACACAATCTCACCACCTGTTGACTGGTATGAGAAGTGAGGGAGGGGGTCCTGCCTCTTTATCTGCTTCTGTGTCTCTCCAGATGTTCCTCGTTCTCTGCAAACAGAGACACACACTTTTTTCCTCTCTGCTCTTAAAGAACGGGGATCCATCCCAGCTTTTTGTGTCTGATGTAGACACGAAAGAGGAATAGAATAGAATAGAATAGAATAGAATAGAATAGAATAGAATAGAATAGAATAGAATAGAATAGAATAGAATAGAATAGAATAGAATAGAATAGAATAGAATAGAATAATAGAATAGAATAGAAAATATGGAATGGAATATTAATAGAATAGAATAGAATAGAATAGAATAGAATAGAATAGAATAGAATAGAATAGAATAGAATAGAATAGAATAGAATAGAATAGAATAATAGAGTTGGAAGGGACCTTGGAGGTCTTCTAGTCCAACCCCCTGCTCAGGCAGGAAACCCTCTACCTTTCAGACAAATGTTGTCCAATCTCGTCTTAAAAACTTCCAGTGTTGGAGCATTCACAACTTCTGGTGGCAAGCTGTTCCACTGATTAACATTTCTCGCTGTTAGGAAGTTTCTCCTTAATTTCAGGTTGAATTTCTCCTTGGTTAGTTTCCCTCCGTTGCTTCTTGTCCAGCTTTAAGGCGCTTTGGAGAATAGCTTGACTCCCTCTTCTTTGGGGCAGCCCCTGAGATACTGGAAGGCTGCTATCATATCACCCCTGGTCCTTCTCTTCATTAAACTAGAGACATACCCAATTCCAGCAACCGTTCCCTGTATGTTTTAGCCTCCAGTCCCCTGATCATCTTTGTTGCTCTTCTCTGCACTCTTTCCAGTCTCAACATCTTTTTTACATTGTGGTGACCAAAACTGGATGCAGGATTCCAAGTGTGGCCTTACCAAGGCACTGCAAAGTGGTTTTAACACTTCATGTGATCTTGATTTTATCTGATGACAGAGTCAACAAGGAAAGAAATATGTTCGAAGTCCAGAGCATCCAGGTAACATTCATAAGTGGCTGATTCAAACATGGAATAGAACAGAATGACAGAGTTGGAAGGGCCCTGGAGGTCTTCTAGCTCAACCCTTGCCCAAGCCAAGCCTCTACGCCATTGCAGAGAAATGGTTGCCCAATCTCTTCTTAAATGCCTCCAGCAATGGAGCACCCACAGCTTCTTGAGCCCAGCGTTTCCACTGGTTAATAGACTTTTGTTCTGACAGGTTAAGACCTCCTGGGGCGAGCTTCCACATTCAGCAGTGCTCTACCCTTAAAAACACCAAGAGCCAGGGGGAGAAAGAATGTTTACCTAGAGCAGCAATTTCGGTGAGCTTTGGTTGATCCTAAGGAAAAGTTTATCAAGACCAATTGGATTGACTGCAAAATGGCATCTCAGGTCCAGTTCCAAGCCGGGAGTATGGACACTGGAAATGAAATGGAGGCTAATTTGCTGGAAATAAAATGGAGGCCGCTTAGAAAAGAAGGCCCTCGTTTATTGAAGAGCAGAACCAGCAACAGCATGCAGTTCTGGGACGGCTGACAAAATGGAATTGAGAGTGGGTGGGTTTTTATACCTTCTTGGGGGCCTTGTGTTTGAGATGCCTGTGCAAGAACATGTCCTTTAATATTCTAATGGCTGTTGCCAGATCCCTATGGGGTCACGTGGGGGGGTCACGGCTGGCTCTATAGGCAAAAGGGGAAACGCAAATCCTTGGTGTTTGTTCTCAATTTTTGACTTGTTTAATTGTGTTTCTTCTCTGGAGTCTCTAGCGGCTTTTTGCTTATGAATAGAGTGGCCCAAAAAGGGAGGCGGTGGCTCAGTGGGTTAGGACGCTGAGCTTGTCGATCAGAAGGTCGGCAGTTTGGCGGGTCGAATCCCAAGTGCCGCGTAACAGAGTGAGCGCCTGTTACTCGTCCCAGCTTCTGCCAACCTAGCAGTTCGAAAGCACGTAAAAATGCAAGTAGAAAAATAGGGAGCACTCCGGTGGGAAGGTAACAGCGTTCCGTGCGCCTTTGGCGTCTAGTCATGCCGGCCACAGGACCACGGAGACGTCCAGCGCTGGCTCTTCGGCTTTGAAACGGAGATGAGCACCGGCCCCTAGAGTTGGAAACAACTAGCACGCATGTGCGCGGGAACCTTTACCTTTTTACCTTAGACCTCCAGACCCCCTCTTTTAGATTTCAACCCCTCCCCCTCCTCCCGGAAAAGGCTGGAGAATACTGAGCCTCGGCTATCAGTGAATTATTGCGGCTGATGGCGAGCGGGGAGTTCTGTCCTCTGTTGCAAGGCTGGAAGATACGGATTTATAAGCTGCCTTCCGAAAGAGACTTTGATCAGATATCGAAATGCAGAGTGTTTCCTGGCACCTTGTAGCCCGAGTGCCACCATCCTCACAACCAGGTAGAGAATAACAGGAAGATTGCTATTTGTAGTACAGGTCGACTTTACAAGCCTTCGTTCAGCTCAGGGGCAGGCAACCTCGGCTCTTTTATGACCCGTGGACTTCAGCTGTGCTGACTCAGGAATTCTGGGAGTTGAAGTCCACGGGTCATAAAGGAGCCGAGGTTGCCTGCCCCCCTGGTTTAGGTGCCGTCTGAAATGACGACGGCGCTGGGGAAGAACATGACTTAGGACCGTTTCTCACCCTTAAACACCACTGCGGCACACCCCCCCCCAGGGTCACATGATCACGAGCTCAGGCATGTGGCCACTGTCTCGTACTTATGGCGGGTGCGTCGTCCCGGGCTGGTGCAAATCTCCTTTCTCTGGCAAGCCAACTCGAAGGGGGAATCCAGATTCACTTCGCGACCCTGTTCCTAACTTCACAAGTGCAGCGATTGGCTCAAAGCGGGTGGCAGGGCGCACAGAGACCCCACACATCCAGCTGCCCCCACTTCCCATCTCCTCCCCTCCCGCACGATCTCAGGTTCGCTCGCTTTCCCCCCACCCCACTCAGCAACAGAAGGAACATCTCAGAGAAACAGCCCCCCCCAAATTATGGCCTATCCAGCTGTCAGCCAGGAATGTGGAGTTTTGTGCCTTGGGTGGCGGCAGCTGTTGTCTGCGTGGCTCGGCCTCCACAGCAGCCGGGCAGGAATTTGGGAAAAGCATCAGGCGGGCAAAAGGAAAGGGCCGTCTGTGGGAGTAGATGCCTCTTCTGGCCAGGCTCGTGGCAAGTTGAAGTCCGCAGATCATGAAGTCAGCCCGGTTCCAAAACACCGCTCTAGATGGTATGGCAGGGATATGAAGCGAGGGTTGGACTAGAGGCCCTCTAAGGTCCCTTCCCACCCTTCTGATTTCCTCCCTGTGCTGACATCGAACATTTTTCACCCGGTCAATTCTGTTCTGTTCTGTTCTGCTCTGTTCTGTTCTGTTCTAATTTCTATTCTATTCTATTCTATTCTATTCTATTCTATTCTATTCTATTCTATTCTATTCCTTGTTTTGTTCTGTTCTGTTCTATTCCTTGTTCTGTTCTATTCCTTATTCTGTTCTATTCTAATTTCTATTCTGTTCTGTTCTAGTCTGTCCTGTCCTGTCTTGTCCTGTCTTGTCCTGTCCCATTCTGTTCTATTCTATTCTATTCTGTTCTGTTCTGTTCTGTTCTATTCCTTGTTCTGTTCTGTCCTATTCCTTATTCTGTTCTATTCTATTCTAATTTCTATTCTATTCTGTTCTGTTCTGTTCTAGTCTGTTCTGTTCTGTTCTAGTCTGTTCTGTTCTGTCTCGTCCTGTCTTGTCCTATTCTATTCTATTCTATTCTATTCTATTCTATTCTATTCTATTCTGTTCTGTTCTGTTCTGTTCTGTTCTGTTCTGTTCTGTTCTGTTCTGTTCTATTCTATTCTATTCTATTCTATTCTATTCCTTGTTTTGTTCTGTTATGTTCTAATTTCTGTTCTGTTCTGTTCTGTTGTTCTTTTCCATTCCATTCCATTCCATTCTATTCCTTATTCTATTCCGTTCTATTCCATTCCGTTCCGTTCCGTTCCGTTTCGTTCCATTCCATTCCATGTAGCGCCATTGTGGCTGCCACCTTGACTCAACTCTGTAAACACCGACACTAACACACAAACACACACAAACCCCAGATGGGTAGAAGAAGAGTCAAGCCCTTGAGATTTTGAGAAATGGAAGGGTTTTCCTCCTGGGGAGAAATTCCTCGACAATTGCTCTCTGCCCATCCCCAGCACAATTTCTCAGGCCACAAACACTTAACAACCGGTGACAATAATTTGCACATGTCTGGATGCAAAGTTCGAGGCAGAAATTAAGCCAATCCAAACCTCATAAACATGTAAAATTCTTGTCCGGTTAAAAACATTCCACTCCCAAAGAGTCTTTTTTTCTTCTTTTTTTTTTAAAGGGAAATAGGCTGAGTGTTTATGAGGTTTGGGGTCAAGGCATGTTGTGGTGAGGGGCCTTTTTCAGTCTGGACAGTCATTTATTAGAAATAGTACAAGTGGTCCTCGGCTTACGGCCACCACCCAGCCCAGAATTTATCTTGCGAAGTGAGAAATTTGTTAAGTGAGCGTTGCCCCATTATACGACTTTCTTCGCCACATTTGTGTTTTTTTTTAATTGAAAAGTTTTACAATACATTTTTAAAAAGAAAAACTCCCTCCCTCCCCCTCCCCTCCCCCTAACCCTCTCTTACCCTCCCCTCCCCCCCCCCCCCGACTTCCCAGAGCTGAATACAAGGTATAAACTTTACAAACTTAAGCTAAAATATGCTAAGAAACAAAAATAAAACATTAAATTCTATCGCACTTTAACTCCCCTTAAACATAAATAACAAATAACAAATAACTAATAATACATCATATAAAACCAATACTTATTCAAATGCTAAATGAAACTTTTTAGTCCCATATTTATTCTGAATATATTCGATCCATCTTGTCCATTCCATGCCCCCCGACCTTCGTTCATTTCGCCGGGACCTGAAGACCTGGCTCTTTGAGCTTTCCGGCCCAGGCTGAGAGTTTTAATCGGGGTTTTTATATTTTTCAGGGATTTAATTTAATCTTTTTAATCGTTTTTAATTTTTGTATCGATGTTTTAAGTACCCTGTAAACCGCCCTGAGTCCTTCGGGAAAGGGCGGTATATAAATTTAATTAAATAAATAAATAAATATATCTCTGTTGCGCTTGTTCTTTCAAATATGCTGAAATCTTTGCCATTTCCGCCAAGTTAGAAACTTCCTCGCCACATTTGTTAAGCGAATCCCTGCAGTTAGGGATTAAATCAGTCACACGGCCGTGAGGCGATTCTGGCTTCTCCATGGACTTTGCTTGTTGGGAGGTCGCAAAAGGGGATAAACATAGGACCGCAGCCGTCATAACTATGAGTCATTTGCCAAGCATCACGTGACCGCGGGGATGGGACGACGGTCCGAAGTGTGAAAAACGGCACGTTTTTTTCAGCGCCGCTGTAACTTTGAACAGTCACAAAATGCACTGTGGTAATTTGAGGACTACTTTCATAGGTCAATTGCGAGAGGAGGGGGTTGGACTAGATGACCTCCAAGGTCCCTTCCAACTCTGAGTGTTACAGTCCAGGTCCTCCTTAAGCTCTGATTTCTTAAGGAAAGTCAACCCCCACCACCACAGCTGCCTCTCCGGTGTGGGTCAGGCTGTTCCTGCAGAAACAAAGGGCTCTTGCTTTAAAGGGCTTTGCAAGCAGCTTAATGAAGAAAAGGATTATGGGTCCCATGATAGCACTATTGCAATATTTGAGGGGCTGCCACCTGTTCTCCAAAGCCCCAGAAGCCAGGAGAAGAAGTGACGGATGGAAACGGATCAAAAAGAGAAGCAACCTGGAATTAAGGAGAAACTTCCTGACAGTGAGGACGATTAACCGGTGGAACAGCTTGCCACCAGAAGTTGTGGGCGCTCCATCACTGGAGACTTTTAAGAAGAGACCGGGCAGCCATTCATCTGAGATTGCATAGGGTGTCCTGCTTGAGAAGGGGGTTGGACTAGATGACCTCCAAGGTCCCTTCCAGCTCTATTCTATTCTGATCAAAGAGAGGAGCGACCGGCAACGAAGGAGAAATTTCCTGACAGAACAATTCATCAATGGAAGGGCTTTTGCCTCTGGAAGTTGCGGATGCTCCATCACTGGAGGTTTTCAAGAGACTGGACAGCTATTTGTCTGATACGGTTTCTGCTCGAGCAGGGGGTTGGACTAGATGACCTCCGAGGTCCCTTCAACTCGGTTTCTCTGTTATTTCCAGCTGAAAACCAGCTGGCCCTCCCGGCTAAGCCTAAAGGACTCGGCCCAGCTGCAAAAGGCAATATTTATATATTTTAAAAATCTTTTTATCAGGGTGATATTTTTTTTAGTCGGCTGCTGGGGGATTTTGTGCTGAGCTGCCTAGAATTGCATCAGAAGATGAAGTGCCCGTGTGAATATAGGTAATAAATAAATGCCTGCGTATGTTTTATGTAATAGCTATGCGGTGCAAGAAGATGCAGCACCATCTGTTTCTTTTTTGACACAATTTAGGGAGCCCTGTTGGCCAGAAGGATGGGACCTTTCATCACTTTTTAAAGATGCTTTTTTAAAAACCTTTCTTGCAGAGGGTGGAAGACTGTAGCACTGGGCTCAGCTCTGCTTCATTTTTCAATAGGACTAACCTGTCATTAGGCTTGGTTCTCCGTTCGGAAAGGGAGCCAAAAGGTCATCTAATCTGACCCTCGGAGTCCTAAAGGGGAATGGCAGAAAAAAGGGACTGGAGGCTTGCAACTGTGACTGTAGAAGGTTACAGAGTTCACAGATAGATTGCCTCGGGGGCTGGAAGTTTCATTAGCAATGGTGGCTAGCTGCATTCATTCATTCATTCATTCATTAGACTTTGATGGCACTCTGATTATTTTGCAAGGTGTCAAACGTACACAAAAATCTGTCCTCTTTTCCCCATAACAACGATCCTTTGAGGTGGGCTGGGCTGAGAGAGAGAGGGACTAGCCCAAAGTCACCCAGCCGGCTTTCATGCCTAAGGTGAGACTAGAATTCACCGTCTCCTGGTGATTGGCCCAAAGTCACCCATCTGGCTTTCATGCCTAAGGCGGGACTAGAATTCAGCATCTCCTGGTGATTGGCACTAAGTCACCCATCTGGCTTTCATGCCTAAGGCGGGACTAGAATTCCCCGTCTCCTGGTGATTGGCCCAAAGTCACCCATCTGGCTTTCATGCCTAAGGCGGGACTAGAATTCAGCGTCTCCTGGTGATTGGCACTAAGTCACCCATCTGGCTTTCATGCCTAAGGCGGGACTAGAATTCCCCGTCTCCTGGTGATTGGTGCAGTCACCCAGCGAACTTTCACGCCTAAGGCGGGACTAGAATTCACTGTCTCCTGGTGATTGGCCCAAATTCACCCAGCAGACTTTCACGCCTAAGGCGGGACTAGAATTCAGCGTCTCCTGGTGATTGGCACTAAGTCACCCATCTGGCTTTCACGCCTAAGGCGGGACTAGAATTCACTGTCTCCTGGTGATTGTCCCAAAGTCACCCAGCAGACTTTCACACCTAAGGCGGGACTAGTACTCACCGTCTCCTGGTGATTGGCCCAAGGACACCCAGCCAGCTTTCATTTTTCAGCAGGGGGCTGGGCTAGATGACCTTCAAGAACCCATCCCACCCTCGGATTCTATGATCTCCTTTGAACCTGCTGAGAAAGTCGGAGAGCTCTCTGTTGGCCCTCAGTCTAGATAGAAGGCTGGAGCCTTTCCTTCTATCAAGTCCAGGCCAGGTCAGAGGGCCAAGACTTCGACAGACAGGAGAAGCACCCCAAGCCTGCCTGCAAAAGTCCCTTTGATATGATCATCTTCCCCCTTTCTGCGATTTTTGATTTTGCTGAGGGCTGTGGAGAATTAAGACATCTGGCCCGAAGCTTTGCACCGAGCCAGCGAAGACACTATAAATTAGAATATTTAAAGACAGACGCATTTTTCCACTGCAACGTATTTTTTTTTTGGTAAAGTCTTTCTAATCTTTGCTGGAAATGACAAGTTTGTCGCTCTGGCAACATTTGATGTATGTCTCAATAAAAAAGGGAGAGGGGGGTTGACACCCTCTGAGCATCACTCCATTCCTTCTTGATTTGGGAGATGCCCAGGGAGAAAATAGCGCATTGTTTGTTTTTTTTTAAAAAGCGGGTGGATTAATCCGTCCTCTTTTCTCTTTCACTTACTCCAAGGAGAAACCAAAGCAGGCACAAAACCTTCCAAAAACGAATAAGAAAAAAAAATCTTTCTGTAAATTGGATATTTGTTTATCTTGAGATCCTGTTCTATTCTGGACTTTTTGCCTGAAAGAGGGGGGGGGGGGAAGAAAAAATTGAAATGTTGACTTTGTGTTTCGACAATCAAGTGAGTTATTGTTGCACAAATGGCGAGGGGTTGCTATTTGGCACAACTAAAAAGTTGATAATGTAATTTTATGATGGATCTTACTGCACTGGAAGAAGTTTGAAGTCGCTGCTTTTTCTCTCTTTTTAATTTTTTTTAAAAATTGATTTCTGTTTGGGGCACGGTGGTTAAGACGCCCAGCTTTGAGACCCAAGTGCTACGCGATGGCACGAGCTCCTGTCCTCGCCTCAGCTCCTGCTCACTTAGCAGTTCAGAAACATGCAAATGCAAGTAGAGAAATAGGTACCACTTCGGCGGGAAGGTGTGTGTGTGTGTGTGAGAGAGAGAGAGAGAGAGAGAGACAGACAGACAGACAGACAGACAGACAGACAGAGAGTGACAGAGAGAGAGAGAGAGAGAGATAAAGAGAGTCAGAGAGACACACAGAAAAAAAGACAGAAAAAGAGTGAGACATAGACACACACACACAGAGAGACAGAGAGAGACACAAAGAGAGACAGAGACAGAGACACAGAGAGAGAAAGAGAGAGAGAGAAAGAGAAAAAGAGAGAAAGAGAGACAGACAGAGAGAAAGAGAGACAGAGACAGAGAGAAGGAGAAAGGCAAGACATAGACACACACACACACACACAGAGAGACACAAAGAGAGACAGAGACACAGAGAGAGAAAGAGAGAGAGAGAAAGAGAAAGAGAGACAGACAGAGAGAAAGAGAGAGAAGGAGAGAGAAGGAGAAAGGCAAGACATAGACACACACACAGAGAGAGAGAGACAGACAGACAGACACAGAGAGAAAGAGAGAGAAAGAGATAGAAAGAGATTCTTTCAGGATATGCATTGGTGCAATGGCACACCAGATCCAACCAAGCAGGAAGGTCAGAAAAGTCAAGATGGTGGCCCCAACCAGGGCATCAGAACCCCACCCCTTTTTATACGTACGTTGCATGATTGCGGTTGCCTCAATTTTTTTTTTTAAAAAAAACACCTTCTTCACCTCCCCTAAGCAATCAAACATTTGCTCTTTCCAAAATGATCCGAGCGCACGTCTCATTAATCAAACATCTAGGCGGCTTTTTTTGGTAGTAGTATGGGCAGTTTGCTTGTGCAGGGTTTTTTTTTTTTTGTGGAAACACCGAACGGAAAATTGTGCAAGAGCATCCTTCAAAAAAAAAGAAAGAAAGAAAGAAAGAAAGAAAGAAAGAAAGAAAGAAAGAAAGAAAGAAAGAAAGAAAGAAAGAAAGAAAAAAGAAGAAAAAAAAATCCACGGCAAACTTTTAACCAGGCAGATCATTCCTGTGTGCGAAATATTAGAAATAATAGACACGGCCAGAAAACAGTGACATGCTTGTTATAAGCCTCGGCCGGTGGAGAATATACCAAAATCTCGGGAGAATATTGGGAAGAGGACAGGGTGCGTTGCTGTGAGAAATTGCACAAGGCTGGAATCCAGCGGGTGCTACAATCAAATGCACCCTTCCCACAATCTAAGTTAGATCCAATTCCTTTTTCAGGATAACATTAATCTCCAAACCGTGAAGTCTCTTTAAGTTTATTGATGGCTCCAGACGGCAAAGAAATCCAGGAGGGATGAGTATTTTTTGTGTCCCCTGTACTAACGTTTCGAGTTAAGTCCCGTGCACAAAATATATTTTTCCCTTATAAGGCCAGAGATATTGTTTTTCCTCCCAATTTGCTAAGCCCTCAGTTGAAGACATAGCATAGCTGATTCGATTCAGGTTTTAAAAACTTTGGGGCTTGGGGGTCTGTGTGTGTACCAAAACTTTGTCGGCATTCAGCATCCAGGTAGTCCTTGACTTACAACGGATTCGTTTAGGGACCGTTCAAAGTTACGACGGCGCTGCAAAACAAGGGACTTCCGACCATTTCTCACACTTATGACCGATGCAGCGTTCCCCATGGTCACCTGATCAAAATTCGGTCGCTTGGCAACTGACTCATATTTACGACGGTTGAGGCATCCCTGGGGCCTCGTGATCCCCTTTTGTGACCTTCTGACAAGCCAAGTCCATGGAGAAGCCAGATTCACTTAACAACCTTGTGACTAACTAAACAACTGAAGTGATTGACTTAAGATTCTTGGCGAGAAAGGTCGTAAAATGCGGAAAAAACACGGAACAATTGTCTTGCTTAGCAAAGGAAATTTGGACGCTTCCCCACTGACTTTGCTTGTCCGCAGATTTTTGACTGTTGCTTGTCAGTTGCGTGTGAGCACTTTTTTTTCAATGGCAGCATAAATTCGGTCAGTAAAGAACGGTGGTTAAGTCAAAAACTGCCTGTATAAACAGATGTCCATATATAAATAGAAATAACGATTCCTTCCTAATTGTGCCAGAATTGTCCTAAGAGGCCTTGGAGAAAAACAGTAGACCTGCCACACAATGCAAAAACTGAGATGGACGACAGCTTACCTTATATCAAACCTCGGTCAGGCCACACCTGGAAATACCTGCATCCAGTTTTGGTCACCACAATGTAAAAAAGGTGTTGGGACTTTGGGAAAAATGCAGAGAAGAGCAACAAAGATGATCAAAGGCCTGGAGGCTAAAACATATAAAGAGCGGTTGCTGGAATTGGTTATGGCCAGTCTACTGAAAAGGGACGCGGTGGCTCAGTGGGTTAGGACGCTGAGCTTGTCGATCAGAAGGTCGGCAGTTTGGCGGGTCGAATCCCGAGTGCCGCGTAACAGAGTGAGCGCCTGTTACTCGTCCCAGCTTCTGCCAACCTAGCAGTTCGAAAGCACGTAAAAATGCAAGTAGAAAAATAGGGACCACTACGGTGGGAAGGTAACAGCGTTCCGTGCGCCTTTGGCGTCCAGTTGTGCCGGCCACTTGACCACGGAGACGTCCTCGGACAAGCGCTGTCTCTTCGGCTTTGAAACGGAGATGAGCACCGGCCCCTAGAGTCGGAAACGACTAGCACACATGTGCGGGGGAACCTTTACCTTTACCTTTTTACTGAAAAGAAGAAATGGGGGGGCATGATAGCACCATTCCAATATTTGAGGGGCTGCCACAAAAAAGAGGGGGGGAGTCAACTTATTTTCCAAAGCCCCCAAAGGCAGGACAAGAAACAATGGATGGAAACTAATCAAGGAAAGAAGCAACGTGGAATAAAGGAGGATTTTCCTAAGAGTGAGGACAGTTAATCAGCGGGAACAGCTTGCCACCAGATATTGTGAGGGCTTCATCACTGGAGGCTTTTAAGAGGAGACTGGACAACCATTTGTCTGGAATGGTATAGGTCTCCTGCTTGAGCTGGGGACGGAGGCTAAAACATATGAAGAACAGTTGCAGAAATTGGGAATGGCCAGTCTAGAGACAAGGAAGACTAGGGATGACAGGATAGCAGTATTCCAGTATTTGAGGGGCTGCCACACACACACACACACACACACACACACACACACACAAAAGGGTGTGTGTGTGTCAACCTATTTTCCAAAGCACCCGAAGGCAGGACAAGAAACAATGGATGGAAACTAATCAAGGAGAGAAGCAACCTGGAATTAAGGAGGATTTGCCTAATAGTGAGGACAATGAAATGGCTTCCTTCCAGAAGATGTGGGTGCTCCATTATTGAGAAGAGATTGGACAGTCACTTGTGGGTTTTCCTGCCTGAGCAGGGGGTTGGACTAGAAGACCTCCGAGGTCCCTTCCAGCTCTGTTATTCTATAAGGGTCTCCTGCTGAAGCAGGGGGTTGGACTAGAAGACCTCCAAGGTCCCTCCCAGCTGTGCTATTCTGTATCTGTATTCCCGCGGTCGGTGGAAGCGAGGAGAGACCCAGAGAAGGAATTGTTGACCGATCTATCTTCTGCCTGTCTTCTTCCTCACCGGCTTTCTCTGCAGGCAGGGCCATTTCGCCACCCACCACCAGCAGGACCCCAGAGTTGCTATTAATAATCTTGTCAAAGAGATTTAATGCCAGCTTAAAGCACTGGGAAACCTCTGCCCCCCTCTCCACTCCCAGATTTGAGTGGCAGCTGCGGGATGCAACGGGCCACCCATTAAGAACTAGGCCGTCGGTAACTCACACTTTGCTCCAAAATACTGGGGGGGAGGGGAAAGGGGAGACCACTGCATTTCCTCTCCCTCCCCCCTCCCCCCCAATCCCACCCCGGCCTTTGGCTGCTTCTGCTGGGAGGAACCATCGACAAGGCCAGCGAAGTTTGAAAAATTCATTTTGATTGGCAGCAGGGCATGGAAAAAAAAAATCACTCTGCGAAGAGCAGGCAGATCCTGAGCTTGGAAAAGATGCGACTTGTGAGTTGGGGGGGGGGTGTTTGGTTGGTTTTTTTTTTTTGTCTGGCAAATTGCCTGCCCAGTTTGCAAACCGAGGCCGAAGAGTGTGTGTGGCGTTTCCTGGTCTTGGAACTGCCCGTTGGAATCTTCCAGGGCAGAGACGAGAGTTTCCGATTCCCCATCCAAGCCGACAGGGAGCCAAGAATTCAGAATAATCTGTGGTAGAGCAAACTCAGAAAGAGGGGTTGGCTCCTGCCCGGGGCCAAGCGTATTTATTGGGTATTTAGAAAGAGTCCCTCCAGGTTTGGAGAGCAACAGACCTGCAGGGCAAGTAGCACTCTGCACATTCTCAGGAACGTTATTATTATTATTATATCTAGAAAGAGTGCAGAGAAGAGCAACGAAGATGATCAGGGGATTGGAGGCTAAAACATACAAGGAACGGCTCCTGGAATTGGGGATGTCTAGTTGAATGAAGAGAAGGACCAGGGGTGACATGATAGCCATCTTCCAATATCTCAGGGGCCGCCCCAAAGGACTTGGGTTTGGCTAGTCTAAACAAAAGAAGAAATAGGGGAGACATGATAGCAGCATTCCAGTATCTGAGGGGCTGCCCCAAAGAAGAGGGAGTCAAGCTGTTCTCCAAAGCCCCTGAAGGCACGAAAAAGAAGCAATGGATGGAAACTCACCAAGGAGAGAAGCGACCTGGAACTAAGGAGAAACTTCTTGACTGTGAGGACTCCTTATTTCCAGTGTGGCTCTCCCACTGGAGCTTCTTCTGGTTTTATAACGGTTGCGCTGCCAAGATTACCTTGACTTTTCTGACAAGCACCTGTGGACATCCCAGCTTATCCTTTTAAATATTTACATAGCCTCCTCTCTTAAATCCCAATCCAGGTTCACAAAAACCCAACGAGCAGATGTTTTAATGATTTGTTTTTCTAGAAAACATAGAGAGAATATACATGGAACAATTAACCAGTGGAACAACTTGCCACCAGAAGTGGTGAATGCTCCAACGCAGGAAGTTTTTAAGAAGAGACCGGACAGCCATTTGTCTGAAATGGGATAGGGTCTCCTGCCTGAGCAGGGGGTTGGACTAGAAGACCTCCAAAGTCCCTTCCAACTCTGTTTTCTATTCTATTCTATTCTATTCTATTCTATTCTATTCTATTCTATTCTATTCTATTCTATTCTATTCTATTCTATTCTATTCTATTCTATTCTATTCTATTCTATTCTATTCTGCATTCTCTTCTCTTCTGTTCTGTACCGTTCCGTTCCATTCTATCATTATTATTTGCAGGTGGTCCTTGATTTATGACCACATCTGAGCTCAAATTTGTCATTTTTAAGCAAGACACTTGTAACAGGGGGTTCTGGAGATCAGTTTCCCCCCAAAAAAAATCTCATGGGGGTCCTCAAGAAACGTGGCTCTCCCAAGATGGTTGACCCATTGGGGATTGGTGGTCATGAGGTTACTGAGGTAGGAAGCCACGTCTGGTGTTTCAAGCCCCCCATAAAATCTTTGGTCAGAGGGGTGTGGGGTATGGGTTAAGGCTGATTAGCTCCCCACCCTCCAAATATCTTTGCTTTAATAGAGAGGAAGTGCTAATTTCCGGTAAAGAGAAAGCTGGAATGCATCCAGGGTGGATCTTTCGGTTTTTCTTTTTTGAAAGATAAAAGCGCTAGAGGTTGAAATTTTAAAAAAGGGGGAAATGAGGAATGCCCTTCCAGACCCCATTTTGTTCAGCCCATTTTGGGGGGGGCGAATTTGCTCATCAGGTTTCCTTCCTCTGCTGACAAATACATGTCTCTTCCCCCCCCCCCACACCAGTCGTTTCCCTTTCCTGCACCAGGCCACGGTGCCACGCTGGCCACGGATCTTTCTGAAAGCTGTTGTAGGTAGTCCTCATCTTACGACCTGTCAAGATATTGATTTAACAGCTAATCAGCTTATGTAATATAAGATATAAGATGGAATGATGGGAATGATTCAGCAGGGTCTGTGTCTCTTTAAGAGCCAGCAGGGTCTGTGTCTCTTTAAGAGCCAGCAGGGTCTGTGTCTCTTTAAGAGCCTTTGTATAAAAGGAAGGCTCTGCTGATGTGTTCTCTCTCTTCCATTTCTTGCTGTAACTGCTGTGTGTTGGATCTTGCTGTATAAGCACATGTATATTGTTCCTGGTGTATGTATATTGTTAAGATAGTGTAAGATAAACCACCATTTACTACAGACCACTGTTTACTGTGTTTACTCCTGGGTTATCCCACGCAATAAGACTGTGCACACTCTGAGATGGCCACAGTAGGGACCACAGAATTTCCCTGGCTAGACAAGAAGTTGTTGTTGTTGCACGGGTTGTGCTGGATTTGATGACTTCTTCACTAGGGTCACTAAGGAAATCGCTGTAAGGTTAAGTGAATCGGGTCATTGTTAAATGAATCCGACTCTCCCCCCCCCCCATTTTTCGTCGTAAATTCATGCTGGTGGCCAGCTGGCCAAATTTTGATCTTGCTCCAAGGGTCGTTAGTACATGGATCGGTCATAGGTGACTTTTTTTGTTTTAATGCTGTTGTAACAATGAATGGTGGCTAAATGAATGGTTGAAAGTTGGAGACTAACTGTATCTATAAAGGAGAGTAGTTGCAGCTGAGGGTTGAATTGTGTGGGTGCTTATGTTCTTTGAGCTTGGTTGTTGCCTTGCAGAGATTACATTAGCCATCAGGGCTAGGAAAGAATGGGGTTTGTGGAGTGGGAGAGGGGGAGGAGAAGAAAAGAAAAGAGAGAGGAGGAGGAGAAAGAGGAGGAAAAAAGAAAAAAGAGAAGAAGGAGAAGGAGGAGGAGGAGTAAAGGAAAAGAAAGAAGGAGGTAAGAACAAGGAAAGAAGGAGAAGGAGGAGGAGGAGGAGGAGGAGGAGGAAAGGAAAAGAAGGAGAAAGAGAAAGAGAAGGATGAGGAGAGGGAGTGGGGAGGAGGAAGAGGAGAAGGAGGACAATGGGGTCCTTGGTGCTCTCTGAGTTATTGTAGTTTTCTTGCAGACATTTCATGACCCAACTAGGCAACATCATCAATGCTAGTAGGGAGTGAGGGGTTTGTTCTCTGTTTATATACTAGTGGCAAGTCCTGTCAGTGTTGGTGGGAGAGCGTCTTTTTCCCATTGGTAGTTCCTTGATTAGGGTATCGCTTGCTTGTTTGTCTGGGGTTAACCCCTGCTTATCTGAATTTCTCTTTCTGTGAATTCTTCGCTGCTCTCTGAGCTTGGTGGCTTTCTTGCAGACCTTTCATGGCCCAGCTAGGTAACATCATCAGTGCTAGGAGGGAGTGGGTTGCAACCCTCCCCCCCTTCTAGCCCTCTCTAGTTTGAGTAAGGGAATGTTTTCCAAGAAAACAACCAAACTCAGAGAACAGCAAGGAGCCACCCCCACCCCTCAATTTTTGGTGGCTGGTCTATTCCAGCTTCAATTCCCCAGCTTGAGGACATTTGATGAAGGCCCCCCACCAGTATCGACTTGCCCACGGGGGTGCCAGGAACTGGCTTGGCTGTCTGAGTCTCTGGCACAAGCCCCCGTGAAGCCACTCAGGTCCTCAAAAGGACAATTATTATGGTTTATTAGTTTTTACCTGTTTCTGATGTTCGTAAGGTGCCCAGATTCACCTCTAGACAAGATGGGTGGCATGCAAATCTGATTTATTGACCCATAAAATATATACACCCCTTGGTTGGTTTAATTTTCCTGCTTGGCTGCTATCTTATGTTTTCTATACTGGGTGGTTTTTTAAAAAAAGGTTGGATGGCTATTTTTCCCCCCTGTTTCGCTGTTGTGGTGTGCTGAATCGAATCGTTCTGCAAATCCAAGTAAAGGTAAAGGTAAAGGTTCCCCTGCACATGCGTGCTAGTCATTTCCGACTCTAAGGGCCGCTGCTCATCTCCATTTCAAAGCCGAAGAGCCAGCGCTTGTCCGAGGACGTCTCCGTGGTCCTGTGGCTGGCATGACTAGACGCCAAAGGCGCACGGAACGCCGTTACCTTCCCACTGGAGTGGTCCCTATTTTTCTACTTGCATTTTTACGTGCTTTCGAACTGCTAGGTTGGCAGAAGCTGGGACGAGTAACAGGCGCTCACTCTGCTACGCGGCACTCGGGATTCGACCCGCCAAAATGCCGGCCTTCTGATCGACAAGCTCAGCATCCTAACCCACTGAGCCAACCAATCCCTAAATGAATGCATTTACGTCATTGTCAAAACCCATCATTTGGAGACCCGTCTTGTCCCTTTGCCCCTGGAACCCCTGGGGAAAAAAACCAAAGCCTGCAGGGATTCACTAAACAACGGTGGCGAGAACAGTCGTAAAACACAGCCAAAACTCACTCAACAGGCCTCTCTCGCTTACCACGTGAAATTTCGGGCTCGTCGTAAGTCGAGGACAAAGGGAAGCTGGAAGGGAGGAAATCTGGATTTTGTAAAGAGGGTTTTCTTTCCGGGATTGGAGAGGGCAATGCAGAGTATTGCAAACAACAGAGGAATCCAAAACTTAGTCATTTGTCTCTGCAGTGATTTCTCTTTATAAAAGAAAACAGGAAATACACAAAACATCTTGCCAGCGTCCCCCCACCCCACCCCCCACCCCCGTAAAAATACAACTGAGCAAAATCGGTATTATCCTAACATTTGTACGAGTGCTATTATTCATACGTGGGTGTGTACACACTCAACACACTCCCCGCACCCTTCTAGAAGATAAACAGAAACAGAACAGGGTGAAACTATAATTAACCATCCAAGAATACAACCGGTAACCAGGGCCAACCGTCAACCGATAAAGAACCATTTGTAAAGGGAAACGTGGAACGCTTAAAAAAACGAAATCGTTAACCTCCTTCATCTCCTCAGTGATTAGTTTTGCAAGAGAAAAAGAACAATTCCAAAATGCAGGGATTGATTCCTTTTCGGGCTGAAGTCATGAACAATTCAGACTTATAACGGGGTGGGGGTGGGGTGGGGGGAAACTTCACTTACAAACTACATTTTCTTTTTTTTTTTCCTTTTTCCTGTCACAGGGAAACTCCAGCAAGTAGAACACAAAACAGCAACCACAAAAGAAGAACTTATATTAACTACGGTTAACTGTTTGGGGGGTGGGGGTGGGGGTGGAAAGCAACAACTTTAAAACTATTAGACCTTAAACTTTAAAACCTTTCAGAATATCGTCCCTCTCGGAATCCTATTCAAAGGGAAAGCAGTTGAGCCCGGCCTCCCGTTTCCCTTTCCAAATGGACTTCAATAACAAAATAAGGCCCCAATCAGGTTTTAAACTAGGGCCGCAAACATTTTAAATTTATCATGCAGACATTTTATGCAATAAAGAGACATGTAAGGTTAAAAGAGAACCCTTGAAAGGAAGCTGCGAAAGGCTTCATTTTGCTGGGGCTAATAAGCATGTAGATATTTTGGGGGAGGGGGGGGTAGGAAAACCCTGTAGGTTCCCATTTATTACTTTGCCCACCACGGTAAAATAAGATTCAATAATTTGCCGATTTTCAAAGGCCCGTTTAGCCGGGGTCGTCTTCTTTCTGCAGCCGTTTCCTGAAAAGATATAAGCAAAAATGATCATTACGGCACTTATTTTTAAAGAGGTGGGGGGTGGGCAGAGGTGGCAAGACCTCTCAAAGCAACACCTGTTTTGATTATTTTAACCCACCAACTTACCAAGGAATCTAAACTCCCTTTTTCCACACAGGAAAGTCCGCAAGTGAACCCCAAAATATAAGTCGCTAAGTGAGAAATTTCTGAAGTGAGTTTCGCCCCATTTTGCGACTTCCCTAGGCGCGTTGGTTAAACTGAATCACTGCGGTGGCTCAGTTAGTAACGTGGCCCTTAAGCGAATCTGTTCTCCCCATTGACTTTTGTCAGGAGGTCACCAGAGGGGATCCCGTGATCCCGGAAACCTGCAATGCTCATAAATGTGAGTCGATTGTCAAGCGTCCAAATTTTCGTCGCGTGAAAATGCTGCAACAGTCTTTAAGGGCGGAAACCGGTCAGGAGTCGCTTTTTTTCCAGCGCCGATGTAACTTTCAACGGTCGCTAAATGAACTGTTGCAAATCGGGGACTGCCTGAAGGAGATAATATTTGTAACTCCGGCTTGGATTGTGCACTACTTGCTGATCCTAGCGGACAATCCCTTAAATAGGAGCCAGCCGTGTGCTCTAGCTGCCAAAAAAGCCAACACAGTGCTGGGTTGCATTAACAGAGGGATAGAATCAAGATCACGTGAAGTGCTAATACCACTTTACAAGGCCTTGGTAAGGCCACACTTGGAATACGGCATCCAGTTTTGGTCACCGCGATATAAAAAAGATGTCGAGACTCTAGAAAGAGTACAGAGAAGAGCAACAAAGATGGTCAGAGGACTGGAGGCTAAAACATATAAGGAACGGTTGCTGGAATTGGGTATGTCCAGTTTCATGAAGAGAAGGGCGAGGGGGGACATGATAGCAGCCTCCCAGTATCTCAGGAGCTGCCCCAAAGAAGAGGGAGTCAAGCTATTCTCCAAAGCCCCTGAAGGCAGGATGAGAAGCAACAGATGGAAACTCATCAAGGAGAGAAGCAACCTGGAACTAAGGAGAAACTTCCTGACAGTGAGAACAATTAACCGGTGGAACAACCTGCCTCCAGAGGTGGTGAATGCTCCAACACTGGAGGTTTTCAAGAAGAGACTAGACAACCATTTGTCTGAAATGGTATAGGGTTTCCTGCCAGAGCAGGGGGTTGGACTAGAAGACCTCTAAGAAGACCAACTCTGTTATTCTATTCTACTCTCAGCCTGATCCAGACGTCTCATGACCCAACTTGGTGACATCATCAGCGCAGTGCAGATGGTGTTCGTCTCACCAAGGCTGCTACCTGCTTGGGTCACAAAACGTCTCCAAGGCCATCCCCGAGCTCGGAGAACTTCAACGGCACCACAAATTTGCTTTCATTTCCGGTTTACCAATGGAGAAGAATTGATTTAGTTCTGGACGCAAATTGGTCTGTTGGACCGGCAGCAAACTGGGTTTGCCTCGGTTCCACAAGGGGCATGAGGGTGACTAAGCAAGGCATGGAAAGACGTGGAGTGGGCGGGAGGGATTTTTCCAGGTGTGAGGAACAGCGTTCCCAAAGATTGAGGGCTCCCCAGACTCACCTAAGCCAGTGATGGCGAACCTTTTAAAGACCGAGTGCCCAAACCACAACCCAAAAACCACTTGTTTATTGCAAAGTGCCAGGGGCGCTTCGGGATTATGGTCCCCTCGGGAGGGGGGCAGGGAGGCGCTTCTGAGTGCTGCCTCTGGCACGCAAAAACCAGGGGCGCAAAAATGGGCCACCGTGTTGCAAGGCGCTGATAAAAGGCGCTGCACCACGCAAGAACGGGGCTGGGCTAGTGAGTATCATGCAGGCACTAGCCCTGCCCAATTTGCAGCACGTGCATGCTCGCGGCCCCGTGCACGCACGCATGCAAAATGCTTCCCCCTCCCTTTTCTTCCAATCCACCAATCGACAATGGTTGGTGACCTCCGCTCTACCACCTCTACTTGAGCTTGCTAGTTGGTCGCTTCACCTCCTTTGTGCTGGGCGGGGTTCCTGCTCTGGGTGGCGGGGGTGGCCTGGTGGACCTGCTGCTGCCAGCAGTGGTGCGCGTGCCAGCAAGAGAGTGCTCTGAGTGCCGCCTCTGGCACGCGTGCCATAGGTTTGCCACCACTGACCTAAGCAAATCCCATGGGAGCATTGGGTTAAAAACTATCTGCAGTTTGGCGGCGGGGAGGGGGGGGGGGCTGGAAAATTTGTCCTAGCCCAGATCTTGGGTGCTTTGAGCTGATGGCAACCACTGCAGTCCTAACACACCTTCTTCCCCAAAGATGCATGGGAGAGTCACACCCATCAAGCTTTGCTGAGGGCGCCAGGTTGGGCACCTATGGGAAGAGATTAGGTTACAGCACCTGCCCTCAGCTGAAGCAAAAGACAAGTAAAGATCTGGGAAAGTTAATTTTGGGTTTCCCAGGGCTGCTAGCGACATCTAGTGGTCGAGGCAGATATTTCCTCTTTTTTCCAAAGCTGTGAGCCGGAATAACAGAACATTGATGGAGGTTCTGAGTCATCGAGGTCTTACTTATCCCAAAGCTGCTTTTTCAAGAGGCAACTGGACTTTCTTTGTTTCCCTTGGAAGACATTTCACTTCTCCTCCAAGAAGCTTCTTCAGCTCTGACTGGGTGGTGGGGAAGGGCGGGATTCGTACTCTTTACAGACAGCTGGTCATTTGCCTTCTTTTAGAAGGTTGTTGAGGCCACCTGGAGGTTTATCCCTGTGTCCTCAGGGTCACCCGAGTGGTGCAAATGGGTGTGGAGCCTTCTTGGAACTGCTGAAGGGACCGTGTTGTAGACTGGAGATAGATGATGTCGTATCCCTCCCCTTCTGTTGAGAGAGGGCTGGTCAGTTTTGACCTAGATGGCCTCTTTGACCCCTCTTTCAAGGCACCGGTCCTCTCTGTCCAAAAATGTGGACTTTGCTGTCTTCAAAAGAGCAGCCTTTGTCTTTTAAATGCATATGGACTGCTGACTCTTGTCCCGATGGGTTTGTTCTCCTGTGTTGTGCTGTGCGTTTATGGATACGACATCATCGATCTCCAGTCTACAACACGGTCCTTTCCGCCGTTCCAAGAAGGCTCCGCAGCCTGTGACCCCGAGGACACAGAGATAAACCTCCACGTGGCCTCAACGACTCTCTTAAAAATGCAAATGACCAGCTGTCTACAAGGAGTATAAATCCTCCCATTCTCCACCGTCCAGTCAGAGCTGAAGAAGCTTCTGGGAGGAGAAGGGAAAGTAAATCAAGGAAGTCCACATGCCTCCTAAAAAAAAAAAAAGCACCTTTGGGACAAGTATGACTTGGATGACTGAGAATCTCCATAAACAACATTTCTAATACAATTTACGTAAATGTATAAAACCCATAGGGACGCGGTGGCTCAGTGGGTTAGGACGCTGAGCTTGTCGATCAGAAGGTCGGCAGTTTGGCGGGTCGAATCCCGAGTGCCGCGGAGCAGAGTGAGCGCCTGTTACTCGTCCCAGCTTCTGCCAACCTAGCAGTTCGAAAGCACGTAAAAATGCAAGTAGAAAAATAGGGACCACTATGGTGGGAAGGTAACAGCGTTCCATGCGCCTTTGGCGTCTAGTCATGCCGGCCACATGACCACGGAGACGTCCTCGGACAAGCGCCGGCTCTTCGGCTTTGAAACGGAGATGAGCACCGGCCCCTAGAGTTGGAAACGACTAGCACGCATGTGCGGGGGAACCTTTACCTTATAAAACCCTCCCACAATTGGTCGACCCCCTCTTCTTTGGGGCAGCCCATCAGATATTGGAAGACCGCTATCATGTCCCCCATACTCCTTCTTTTCAATAGATTTCAGATTCCGACTCCTGCAACTGTTCCTCCTATGTTTTAGCCTCCGGCCCCCTGATCATCTTTGTAGCTCTTCTCTGCACTCTTTTTTTAAGGAGTCTCAACACCTTTTTTAAAAATATTGTTGGGACAATGCAACTGGAGGCAATCTTCTCTGCAAAGAGAGCTCCATTTGCTAGGAGCCTGGGAAAACAGGGGCATTGGATGGGGACGGAGTGGGGGGGGGGAAAGGGGGGTCTTTGGTACCTGGCCAACAAAATTTGGGGAACACCCCTCCAAGTATGTGTTGTTCCTTATCACGGCACGTGGTAAGAAGAGATTGGACAGCCGTTTGTCTAGAATGGGATAGGGTGATAGCCTTCGATCAGAATGGAGCTGGAAGGGAGCTTGGAGGTCATGCAGTCCACCCCCTGCTCAGGCAGGAAACCCTATACCATTTCAGACCAATGGCTGGCCAGTCTCTTCTTAAAAACTTCCAGTGTTGGAGCATTGACGGCTTCTGGAGGCAAGTAGTTCCACTGGTTCATTGTTCTCACTGTCAGGAAGTTTCTCCTTAGTTCCAGGTTGCTTCTCTCCTTGATTTAGTGTCCATCTGTCGCTTCTCGTCCTGCCTTCAGGGGCTTTGGAGAATAAGTTGACCTCCCCTCTTCTTTGGGGCAGCCCCTCAAATACTGGAAGACGGCTATCCTGCCCCCCCTGGTCCTTCTTTTCTCTAGACTGGTCAAATCCGTTCTTCCTATGTTTTTTTTTTTGGTCTCCAGTCTTAATCATCTTAGTTGCTCTACTTTGCACTTTTTTTTTGCACTCCTACTTGAGCAGGGGGTCGGACTAGAAGACCTCCGAGGTCCCTTCTGCCGATGCTGTTATTCTGATCGAAGGCGGTGGGCCTTCAACGTCACGGCTGTGGACGCCGTCTTGACCTTTCTGATTCTAACCCCCCCCCCCAATCCCAGGGGCCCATTTCTATTCCAGAGGCTTACCGGACTCACTGGGGCTCGGACCCCGGAGCAGTGTCGGGCTGCTCAACTTGGCCTTGATCGTCCTCTGGTCGGCTTGGCGCTTGCAGCTCTTCTGCGGTTTCACCAGGACCCTCTGCTTGGCTCACCGGAGGCTCTGCCTGGCCTGAGTCTTCAGGCTGGTCAAGAGCCCCCAGCAGTTCCGACAGGTCAATCAGCTGGTCGGCTTCGGGCGGTTCAGGCCAAGCGCCCTCTTCGAAAGCCTGCAGCCTCATTTCCACCACGTGCTGAATTAAGTCTAGAGGAGGGGTGAGGTTGGGCTGAGAAGCGCTAGCAGCAGCAAGAGCACTTACATACTGCTTTATAGCGCTTCACAGCCCTCTCCAAGCGGTTTACAGAGGCGGCCTATGAGCCCCCCGACAATCTGGGTCCTCATTTTACCGACCTGGGAAGGACGGAACGCTGAGTCGGCCTTGAGCTGGTGAGAGGATCGAACTGCCGACAGCGGGCAGAGTTTAGCCTGCAATGCTGCATTCTAACCACTGCACCACCAAGGTGCATTCTAACCACTGCACCACTTCCTTCATTCCCTCCCATTCCCAGCTCTTCCCTTCCTCCCTCTCACTGCCCGCCCTCCCTTCCTCCCTTCCTCCCTCCCTTCCTTCCTTCCTTCCTTCCTTAATTCCTTCCTTCCTTCCTTCCTTCCTTCCTTCCTTCCTTCCTTCCTTCCTTCCTTCCTTCCTTCCTTCCTTCCTTCCTTCCTTCCTTCTCCTTCTTTCCCTTTGCACTTAGACTTATATACCACTTCATAATGCTTTTCAGCATCTTCTGAGTCAGCATGATTCTCCCCAACAATCCGGGTCCTCATTTTAGTGACCTTGGAAGGATAGGAGGCTGAGTCACCCTTAAGCTGGTTAGGAATAATAAACTGCCGGCAGTGGGCAGAATTTAGCCTGCAATGCTGCATTCTAACCACTGCATCACCATGGTCCCTGCTTCCTTCCTTCCTTCCTTCCTTCCCATTCCCAGCTCTTCCCTTCCTCCCTCTCACTGCCCTCCCTCCCTCCCTCTCTCCCTTCCTTCCTTTCCTTCCTTCCTTCCTTCCTTCCTTCCTTCCTTCCTCTCATTGCCATTTCTTTCCTTCCTTCCTCCCTCCCTCCCTCCCTCCCTCCCTCCCTCCCTCCCTCCCTCCCTCCCTTCCCACTTAGCACTTAGCACCAGCACTTAGGCTCATATATCTCTCCATACTGCTTTACAGCATCTTCTGGGTCAGCCTGTTGTTGTTGTTAGCTGCGAAGTCGTGTCCGACCCATCGCGACCCTATGGACAACATTCAGCCTATTGGCCCCCAAACATCCGGGTCCTCATTTTACCGACCTCGGAAGGGTGGAAGGCTGAGTCAACCTCGAGCCAATGAGAGGATCGAACTGCTGGCTGTGGAATGCAGAGTTTGCCTGCAACGCCGCATTCTACCCACTGCACCACATCGGGGCTCTTACAATTAACTAATAGAGATAAACTATGAGGTATTTCTGAAATCCCTTCACGAGATCCTGCAAGGACTTTGGGGATGTCCGTCACCAGCCACGACCCCTCCCCATCTCCTAAGGTGGTCACTTTGCCAGGGAACAAGTAGGGGCTCTCTCCCACACTGGAGCCCTAGAGGGGCCTGGGGGGAGCAGTGACCCTGGAGTAAGAGCCCTTGGGCAGTGGGAACCAGCACTGCATGTGTGTATACAGGTCGTCCTCGACTTACTTCCACCAAGGAGCCCCAAATTTCTGTGGCTAAGTGAGATGGTTGTTAAGCCCGTTTTGCCCCATCTGACCACCTTTCTTGCCGCCGCTGTTAAGTGAATCTGTTCAGTTGATCAGCTAGTAACCTGGTGGTCCAGCCTTCTGTTGTGATTCAGGGTCAGCCTGTGGGTTCGGCAGTTGGGTCGGACGACTCAGAGGAGGAGGAGGGGGGTGTTGAAGAGCTTGCTGAGGGGGTTGGAGAGCTTGCTGATGAGAGCCCTCAGCCAGGCCCCTCCCACCTGGTCACGAGGGAGACCCAGCTGTGTGAGCCTGACAGCGTGGATGAAGATGACCCACAGCTGGCCCTGTTCAAGGACGCCCGACGCAGGAGGCAGTCAATTAGGAGTAAACAGAGGAAGGCAATGGGGCTCCTCGGAAGGAGGCAGAGAGAAGCCACGCCCTGAACTCTATATAAGGGGAATGTGTGGGGAGGGCTGGTTTGCTGAAGGCAACCGCTCGGATAGTTCCTGTTTCTTAAAGCTCCTGTTTCTTGGTTTGTCTTGTTCCGTTTGTTTTTGTAGCAATAAATTTGGCAGGCGTAATTCCAGCCTCTTGCCTTCTTGTAAAAGGAGTTGTCCCTGCCTTTTCTGCAGGGCTGGTAGCAGGCTGGTACAGAACACCTTCAACCTAAAAGATTCTTCTTCTAGGAGACCCCAGCCCAGCCCAACTCTGTACTTACTGAGTGTGGGAGGGGTCAGCTAAGGGGGAGTTTCCTTGTCTCCATTGGACAACATGGGATGGCCCCTCGCAGCCGAACTGCCCAACGGTTGTGCAACCGGACTCTCACTTACTATCCGCAATGATTCGTCCAAGGGCCCTCCTCTCCAGCAGCGTCTCCATCTTGCCCATTATCCATGGGATGAAGCCCGTCTCGATGTCTGGGGGAATAAAAGAGCAGGCGTCACCATTGCCATTTTGAAAGATCTTCAAAATTTAAAATTGAACCGGCTGTCTAGTGGAAGCTTACCAAGTGGAGAAACAAGCCTGTCCAAGAAACTACAACAGGGGATCAGGAAGTGGTAGCATAAAGGGAGGGTGTAAGATAGACATGTAGGTAAAAATTAGCCAGCGTGGGAAAAGGAAGACTACAAGCCGTAAAAACAGCGGCACGAGGAAATGGCTAGCCAGGGAAAATTAGCTGAATGGGATAACTGGAAAGGCAGATTAAAATGAAAAAAAAAAAAAAACAAAACAAAACAGGAAAGGACCTATTGTTCTAAGGAGCTGTAAAATATGCCCAGAACTCAAAACAAGCAATTGAATATGTCTAATAGCTTATATTATTAATGTACACAGGAAGGATGTTTAAGGAAGGTAGCAGGAAATACGCAGGAAGCGGTCGGGAAGAGTGTAACCTCACAGTCCCTGAGCCAATGAGGAACAAGGAGGGATGTGGTGGCCGGGACAGAGTTGTATAAAAAGAGGAATATTTTGGGCTGGAACTTTGAAGAGAACCAAGTTTTGATCACTTCTCTCCCCGCTTATTGTGATAAACAAAACAAAAAGCCCTTCATGGACTCTTGGCTGGCTATTGCCAGGTGAGCTTGCCTCTGGTCACGAAGGAGAATAGCCAGGAGCACATAACACCTCCA